>NW_008666329.1:59343-100342 GCF_000695815.1 Acanthisitta chloris | reverse complement strand
CCTGCTGGAGTCATTGCCTCTGCTGCACCTGGATTTCCTGTCATGCTCTAATATTTTTCCATATTGAGGCATGAAATTCTCCAAAGTGTTTTTTTCTTTTAACATTTTCCTTTCTTTTGTTGAGCTCTGTATGTTATTAGGCAGTCTGTCTAACTAGACACAAATTAATATAGTGGTGTATTTAACCGAGAAAACTAATTGATCAATCTTTCTCATGTTATGGCAATCTGTCATTTCAGGCCTTAGTTGGGTATCAATTTAGTGACCTCCTCTTTTGTTAACTAAGCCATAATCTAGCTTCTTCCATCACTTTAGTCATAAATCTTCTGGTTGGGACTAAACAGAAAAATTAATTCCTTTATCATCTTGCATTAGGTCTCTAATAATTTCTGGGTGTTTATTACTTACATATTCCATTTTCTAATTTAATTAGTTTGCTTTCTAATTTTCCATGATGTGCTCCTCCTTTTTAATTTGGCTGAGAAAATTATTATTATACATTATATTATACAGTGCTCAGTGAGGGCAATTTGTAATAATAGCATGCGATCAGGAAAGGGACCCTCTGAAATTACATCATAGATTTTCCTTTTTTGTTCCCTATGGGTGTCTTTCTTATCAAAACCATTCCATGTGTGAATTAAAAGATTTTCTGTAAATCAAACTGTATTATATTGGCCTTCTACTGTCTGTCCTACTATTCCCAGAATAAGCTGGTGCAAAGATTTGGTTGTTGAGATTTCAGGCATACAAGAATACAAGATAGTTTCTTGTTGGATAACTTCAGTTTTCTTGTACCCTTGGGGGCCAAATAAAACCTAAAATTTTGCAAGTGATCTCAAGGAAAACGGACAGATGCATGAAAAATCAGGAAACAATAATAGACTTTGAAAAGTAAGGATGTTCTTACATCCATCCACGATTAGTGAGATGCAAACCAAAAAATGAATGTGACAACCATGGACTTTAACAACTTGCTGAATTATTGCCTTGAGTACTCATAGGTGTATCTGGATTTGAGCCAGCTGCCTAACAATGGAGAGGAGGGTCACAGCAAGATGTAGGTGATGCCAAACAGTTTGTTGTCCCAAGAAACTTTTGGAACCCTTTAACATGAGAGCTGGGAATGTTTCAGGCCCTGTGTACATAGCTGTGCTTTTTCTGTTCTAAGTTCTGATCTCAGGATGCCCCAAGCAGGTGAGATCCAGCTGTGCACAGTGCAAGGGCCTTAAAGTCATTATAGGAGGCCAGATGAAGTTGTCTGAAAAATGGCCAGCTGCAGGTCATGTATTTTTAATATACTTGTCTGACTTTTGAGGGCATTCAGCCGACTCATGAGGCTTTGATGGGGGTTGTTTCATGTGACAACAAATCTCACTCTGGTTCTGATGAAAGGTACCACCCCAGACCCATGATAGGTATGCTGGGTCACTGTTATTCTGCCCTTCCCTACCTCATACAAATACAGCCTTCTCAGAAATATGTGGTCTCACCAAAACCAGAAAGGTCATAGGTATTGCTTCAAACCTATTTTATCTGCCACTTCAAGCTGCAGTTAGCTAAAATAGCACATACCTGATACTAGGAAATTCTCAAATATTTATGCCTTCTGGTGGATGTGTGGAAAGAATAAGTAAAGAAATAAAGTATGTGTCCCTTTCCAAGTCTTTCCAATGTATTTTCAAGTAATAGACATCTGAAGGCTAGGAGTGGAAGTGAAGCTGGGTTAACCTCAATATGTTTAATTTGGTAAAGATCTGGTGTAAATATAGAAGGAAAAACCACTATTACCTGTATTTCTGTCAGGGTGTACTGAATTCTGGGCACAAAACACCTGTTGCCTCCTTATGGAGACATGGAAAGTTATCTCAGCTCTGCTATTCCCTTCGTGATTACTTGTAATATTGCATCACTGTACACCCTAACAAAACCTTTATGGAATCTCTTCAGGAAAGATCAGGAGCAGAATCATGACAGTTCTGTTTAAGACTGTTTCCTCAAATAGCATGCTATAAAAGGAAAACACTTTCTTTAGGAAGGTGTGCAATGTGGTAGAGCTGAGACAGATGTTAACAATGCCTATGATAGTACATGAACCAGTGCGAGGTGCCTGCTAAAAACTAGCTGTGCCCTGTGGGTGCTCCTGTGCCCTTTGGAGGTACCTGTAATTCCACAAAACCTCACTTGACTTCTCAGAGTGTCTGTACCTCATAAATAAGCAGAGCACTGCCTTCATTTAGGGGTGTGTTGCTGCTGCTAAACTGTCTGCAGAGAATGAGAGTTCTGACTTCTGTTTGCATTTACTTGTTTCACTGGGAGCTCTCGGATTTCTAGGAGTTATATACTTCTTGCAGGACTTCTGAAAGCTCTGCAGGAGCTGGGGACAGATGGGAAACTGAATAACCATCCCATGGGATGGCAGAATCTCTGCTTGATTGGCATTAAAACTGCACTTTTACTCAACTTTCTTGCATGTTTCCTGCTTGCTTCTTAAATTATTTTTAGCTCAGATAAGGCTGAGATATGTTTAAGGCCATTTTATTTCATCTTATCCATTGTATACAAATAATCTGACATCTGTTACTTTTAAACTATAATTTGCTGCATAATTTAAAAATGTACAAGTGTTTTTCCATTTCTTCTGATTATCTTTTTATTCTGATTAGTTTCAAGAATATATTGAAAGAGAGAAGCAAGTCTGCAAACAATTTTTGAATGATATTTATTTCAATTTTCAGAATTTTATGCAACCTAAGGTTAGTGTCTTGAGCAATAGAGTTGTCTGCTCTACAGACTAACAGAACAGTCTTACTAAAATCAGGTAAGGTACCAGTCTTATTCTAATTTTAAGTTCACTGAAGGAAAGAATACTAGGTTAGAAGTGAATAGGAGAGAGAATAATACAGCAGGAAAAAAGAGAAACATAAGGAATGGAGAGGAATGGAGCTGAGGATGTTTGCATGCAGCAGTCAGGGTTAAGTGAAAGATTTCCTGTCCTTTTTCCAGATCATGGAAGAGTTTGTGTTGAAAAAGACCTCTAAGAACAGCAAGCCCAATTGTTAACCCTGCACTGCCAAGTTTACCACTAAGCCACATCCCCAAGTGCCACATCCACATGTTTTTTGAACACTTCGAAGGGCAGTGATTCTATCATTTTCCTGGACAGCTCGTTCCAATGCCTGATCATCATTTTCATGAAGAAATTTTTCCTAATATCCAATCTAACTCTCTTCTGGCTCAACTTGAGGCCATTTACTCTTACCCTGTCACTTGCTACTTGTGAGAAGAGACCGACCCCCACCTGGTCACAGCCTCATTTCAGGCAGTTGTAGAGATCAATAAGATCCTCCCCTTGAGTCTCCATTTCTCCAGTCTAAACAACAATTTCCCTTAGCTGCTGCTCATAACGTTTGTGCTTCAGCCTCTCAATGTTCATCACCTTTCTCTGGACACGCTCCAGCACCTCAATGTCTTTCTTGTAGTGAGGGCCCAAAACTGAACACAATATTCAAGATGTGGCCTCAAAAATGGGGGATGATTATTGCCCTAGTCCTGCTGGCTGCACTAGTTCTGATACAGACCAAGATGCCATTGGCCTTCTTGGCCACCTGAGCACACTGCCAGCTCATGGCTGTCAACGAACACCTCCAGGTCCTTTTCTGCTAGGAAGCTTTCCAGCCACTCATCCCCAAGCCTGTAGTGCTGTGGGGTGGTTGTGACCCAGGTGCAGGACGTGGCACTTCACCTTGTTGAATCTCATACAACTGGCCTTGGTCCACAGATCCAGCCTGTCCAGGGCTGTAGAGTCTTCCTATGCTCAACACTCCCACCTAACCTGGTGTTGTTTATGGACAAGTAGTGGCCCATTTTTTCAAGATCTTTTGGCATTTATATCACAATGCATATTTCCCTCAAGTCTGACAAGGCTGGCAAGGTCTGTACTCCATCAGCTTCCCAGGACTGGGCTTTTTTGGGGAGTTTCACTTCATACCACCAGTGCTGAATTACTGCTGTCCTGAGCTCAAGAGTGCTATTTTTTCCTTCTCTGTATTTATTTCATTCTGATTTAGCACCTATCAAGCTTAAAAATAGATATCTGGTTTTGACTGCAGCTCGAGTACAGATTAAAAAGAAGTGCTTTCTGCCTGTCAGTTCTGTCCAGAACAACTGAACATGGGGATATACACAGGAAAAAAAAGTTATCCTGAGACAATCATCATTGCAGAATTTTATTAGAAGTGTTGCTGGAGATGGGAGCTACCTTAGATTTTGTTAAATTCTTTGTCATTCTTGAAGTGTTTCTGTATTGAAAATACTCACCAAAAAGTAAAAACCAGCAACTAAAGTCTAAAACCATTATCTTGATAAGATAGGTGGCTTAGCCTTGTGTTTGTCTAATAGCTCCTTTATCTGTGCAGCTGAACAGAGTCAAGATGTTATCTCAGTCTTTGAGCTTGCAGGGCCCAGCATGAAAAAGAAAATTAAGACTCCTCTCCTCCACAGCAAACCAGCAGGGCATGTCCACAGCTACATGCTCACTGTTGGTTTATCATCAACATGACATTGAGTCAGCTCTGAAATGGAAGCTGCATAGCTTCAAATAGTCCTGAGCCCTGAGAACAGTTACCTGTGGCTAATTACATGTTGCTGGTAGAATATATCATTATTTCAGGCTTGGCTGCAAGCTAAAACACCTGTATGGCTCCAGACTAGTAGGGCTGCTTCATGCATCATTTCTCTCTGTGCTCAAGTTAGGCATAACTCTGTTAGCCCATTACAATCTGCATGGTGAGAGTTCCTCAGGGTATGGGCGTTTTCCCAAAAGGAGCATGCTTTTTCCTTAGGAATATTATTACATTCTTTTAGAAATATAAAACATAGCATAAAAGCATTTTTTGTAAAAAAAAAAAAAATCCTGGCAGTTGGCTGTGCTGTTAACTCTACAAGACTGTTCTGTGAAAGTAGTGGTTCACATAATTAATGGGATGAATAGTTAAATGTATTTGTTTTCTTTCTGTATTTCCAGTGCAATGTCAATGAATCCATCAATGAATCTACTGACTGTAATAGAAAATATTATTCAACCCTTTATGCCCTCCATTATTTAGCAGCCATCATTAAAAATATCTTGTAGTCATTAATAATCTTGAAAGGACTTGTTATGTGGAAATGTCTGGCATTAGAGTGTACATTGCAGTTACCTTGAAGTCCCAGGCACAATATCAATCACTTGGTATCCTGTCATTACTCAACAATGGCATAATTTTGTATATTGACTTGTCACTCCTGCCAGAGAGTGTGTGCTTGTGGAAATATATTTTAATTGCATTTACAGCACAAGGCAGACTTGAAATGGTGACTGATCAGATAAAGGAAGGAGGAACCTTTGTCTATGCTGCAATTAAAACCAGCTTTTGTTTGTACTGTATATAAAGAAAGCTAAGTCTTAAGGAGGCTCCAAGTATTCAAAGGGTTTTTGAATGACAGTGTTTCTACCCTAGTCTCAGGAACACTCAAAGAAAAGCAAGTTAATACGTTATTTAGAAATGTTTTACTGAAGTCTGAACATAAACATTCAGATCATAACTGTATTTTAATACTTTTCTTGTCACCTCACTGTTGGTGCTATCACTGATAAGCCCCAGTGGTACAAACACTAATATGATCATAGTTTTGCTCACCTGCAAGACCTAGTGTTGCTCACTGGGAATCCTGGTTTAGTGCTGTTTGCTGCAGAAGGAGGGCTGCCCTTCTCTTCTGATTCTTCCACTCTGGTGCTGTGCATTCATATATGCCAGCTCCAATGTCTGTGGCCACTTTCTTCTAAACTTTTGAACTTTTTGGCAAAAGCTAAAGCCACAGAATACAGGTTTTTTTGAGTTATCCTTGCTGTCCCTGGTCTGGTTTGTCATAGTTTTAATTCCAAAGGTTTAACCTCATTCTGTTACTTTGAAGTGGCATGAACTGCACTGATATGTAATGTGAAATTATCATCATATTGGAGTATGGATATTTGTGCAATGTTATACCATTTTCTGCAGAGGACTGTAGGACAAAATAGGAAGAATGCTTAATGACTGAGAGATACAGTAACTACAGGGGAATGAAATTTAGCTATGTAAGTGCAAAGATGCACATTTTAATACTTAGTAATAAGAAAATAATTCATCATTTTATAATGTGACAGTGATAGAAGAAGAGAAAATCTTAGGCCTACTGCTTATTCATATAAAATGAGTAGCAGTGTAAAAGTGCAGTTGCCGTCCTAGGAAGTGTCAGGCAAGACATTTTAGAGGCAAGATTTTGAAGAAGCCATTGCTCAAGTCCCTGTGTAAAGTACTACACCATTAACATTTAAGGAATTTTGAACAAAGGCAGAGAAGAACAGGGAGATTGAGTGGGGACTTAGTAGATCCAGACTCTGAGATAAAAGCTTAGAGTGAACATGTTTGCTGCCACTAAGTACATCAGAGAACTAAATGCAAGAGAAGTAGAGGAGCTATTTGAGCAATGATGAACCACTGATGAACAATGTTGGTGAAATATAAGTTTTTTCCCTGACAAGGAATAAGATTTGACTGGACAAAGGATGGTGTTAAGCATCACAGCAAGGAGGTTCAAGAAATGATTTCTCAGAAGGTAACGGAAGGCCAGACACACTAGTTTTCATATGGACTTGACATATTTGAGAGAGATGATCTGGTATCTGATTTGGTATTTGAGAAATAGTATGACAGCTTATGCCAGTGGCTGACTGATTTCAGTTTACTGATTTTTTTTCTGTTCTATGTCTATGCTGATGTATCTGATTTAGAAAGCAGTTAAGAAGTGGGAGAGCACTCTCACATACACTGATGCTACTTCACGGCTGTAAAAATATTTTCTCAACCTAGTGAATCATAATTCTCCAATGGGGATGAAGTAGAGCCAGAGTGATTCTGTGTACTCTAATCTTACCCTATTGGAAATACAATAGTAATGACTAATGAGAAGAAAAATATTTAACATCCTTCATTATGGCCACAACATTTTCATTCATGGGTGATAAACAAATCATTACTCCTGCTGGAATCTATGAAGACAGAGATTGTTTTGAAACCATGTCTGTCTTATCCATTTATGTGTTGGGATCTTTGGGTATGTCATATAGACATTTGTCCTATGAAGTGAATGCATTCCCACCTTTTGAGAGAAGTGCCATTCACTGTTTTATGTTTCTGTACAAGTGCATTAGATTATAAGATCCTAATTCTTTTCTGTAGTAACTATCATCTTGCAGTTTAAAACTTCACAAGACAATGAAATAGGGATATTCCAATAATCTTTCTGGCATCACAGTTAGGAATTAATGATTCATTTGAGAGAACTTCAGCAGAAAAGCTTGTCATCATGAGTCAATTTCTGTTTAAATGCAATTTGAATTGTGTGGTGACTTCAGCTGGACAAAATTTCTCTTCCCATGAGAAAACTAATAATTTGGTTTTTGTTTGCTTCCTCAATAAACATTTTGTTATAATTAGTGATTTCATTCTGAGAAAGTGGAAAGGAAATTTTTTCCCCAAGGTATTTCCCCCTCCCCATTGTTGTTTGTTTGGTTTGGTTTTGTTGTGGTTTTTTTTGACTGCAAGTATAATTTGACAAAAATCCATGGAAAATAAAGAAGAATGAGCTTAATCTGGTGACGAAAAAGGCCATTGGACAACAGAGGATTGGGCAAATGGAGAAGGCAGAGGAAGATAGCAGAGGTCAACTGTCAGCTTTTGTGAGGGGACAAGAAAGATGGGAGAGTTGGTGGGAAGGGAGAATGGACAGATCATTTTGAATATATTCTTTCTGGGGAAACCACCGAAATCTGTGGTAATTACACTGGAGCAAGAGAAGAAGACTTGAAGAGAAAGGTAATGAAAAGGGTAGCAGGGATTAAGGCATGGAATTAAATTGCAATGGAGAAATGGAGTTATTTACTGTAGAAAATTGCATTCCAGAAGGAGAAGATGGCCAGTGTTTGCTGGAAGAAGTTGTTCTGCTCTGGGATTTCCCTGGGGAATACTGGGTATATCCAAGAGCTGAGATAGAGGCTGTGTATGTCAAGGGAGTAAGTAAGGACTAGTGACTCGTGGGACAGGCACAGTAAAATAATAGAAATACCCTATCTTGTGTGAAGAAACTTTGCAGAGCTTTGTTATCCAGGATATAATCATTCTAGATGGATGTATCCCAGTGACAGACAGTGTCCAAACATACTGCAGTTTGAGTTGCCAGACACTGTTACTTTGTTTACCACGAGTAAAGGAACATTATTTTCTGACCCCATTTTTTAGTTGAAAATTACCATGAGAAACAGTACCTGAATTTTGCCTTGCAGGCTGTTTAGTTACCATTACTGTTATATTTGAGATACCTTCTCCAAACCTTCAATTTCATGAATGGCACATCTCTTTCCTTTTTTCTGAAGTGTGAAAGGAAATCATAAACCCTTTGATCACTTCCCAGCCTAAAAAATGCAAGTGGAAATATATGTGATTTCTTCAGTACATTGATTTGATCTCGCCTATGGACCCATTCACACTTGACTTGCCAAAAAGAGATTCTTTTGCTATTTAGCTTTCTCCAAGGAATAATTTTAACCTTATTTTCTGCAATGCCTTTACATGCATTCTTTTGGCAAAGTGACTTTTGCTCTCCAAAGGGCTTGTTCTGTTGCCAGTTTTCTGGGAATCTCCGAAGTCAAAAGGTAGTTAAAATGCATTGCACATTTTACTTTCTGGGGTTTTTTAGTTTTCTGAATGTGTTTTGGACACGCACGTAACTATTTATTCAGTGGGAGGGAGCTCAGTGGTCCTTATTTCAAATAATTTGGATAATCAATACTTGAATCAATTCAGAATGCACCATCTGTGCATATAGAGCAGCTATGCAAGTGTCATGATTTAACCCAAGCTGGCAACTCAGACCCACACAGCTGCCTTCTCACTCCCCCACCAGCAGGATAAGGGAGTGAATTGGAAGAGGTAAAGAAAGAAAACTTGTGGGTTGGCACAAGACACTTGAATAGGTAAAGCAAAAACCACGCACACAAGCAAAGCAAAATAAGAAATTTAATTCATTGCTTCCCATGGGCAGGAGGTGTTCAGCCATCCCCAGGATAGCAGGGTCCCATCATGCCTAGTGGTTACTTGGGAAGACAAAAGTCTTAATTCCAAACATCCCCCCTTCTTCCCTCAGCTTTATATGCTAAGCATGACACCATATAGTATGGAATATTCCTCTCCCAGTTGGGGTCAGCTGTCCTGGCTGTGTTGCCTCTCAGCTTCTTATACACCCCCAGCCCTCTTTCTGGTGGGGCAGTACAAGAAGCAGAAAAGGTCTTGATGCTGTGCAAGTACTGCTCAGCGGTAACAAAAACATCTCTATATTATCAACACTGTTTTCAGCACAAAAATGCAAGATGTGGCCACTCTGAAGAACATTACCCAAGCCAAAATCAGCACAGCAAGTAAATGTCTCACACGTTGTGAGACTACAAGTAAAATACTTAAGGAAATAAAACTATAAATCCCATTCTTCAGTTTGTTTATACAGAATGAGGACACTTGTCCGGACAAGAAATAAAAAAAATTATTGTCACAGTTCTGGAAAATAGTCAGAGTTGACTAATGGTGTACCTAACTTAAGATGTGGTTATAGACAAAAGGAATCCACTTTATTGCAGAGAGGGGAAAGCAAATGTAAGGATTAAAGAATTGCCCAGAAACAAACTTTATGTTCCATGAAGCTGACTGATTAATACATTTTTTAAATTCATGCATTCTTCAAATGTCTGCTATAAAAGAAGCAGAAAACCAAAAGGGCCTGAGATTGACAGTTCTGCCTGTGTTGCCTTGATGCAATTAAAACCAGAAACTCTGGAGAAAAACTCTCCACTCCAGAGCTGCTGCATTTGTGGTTGCCAGCTGTTGCTATCTGGCCCTTCTTTTCCTTTCCCAGCCCCTTCTCAACTTTTCTCTCCACGCTTCTTCCACTCCAGTGTATCTCATTGTTAGCTACTCTTCAAAGCAGTTTTCATTGCCTTTCTTTTTATCATGATGCTGCTCACTAATGAAGGATTCTGATAGTAAAGGGAAATAGTGTATCTTCTGCAAATGAATCCAGGTGACTGACTCACATAATGTTGATGAAATATTACTGGTAACTCCATAAGTTGAGGCCTGCAGTCTCTGATATCTTCATGTTTATCAAAATATTTTAGTTTATATTCATCTGCATTGTTATACTGTCTAATTTATTTTTATTAATGAAATGTTAAATAGAAACCAGTATTTCTCACATTAGGTTCTGTTTCTCTGGACAATTCTTTTGAATGTCACTCAGAAAAAAGCATAAGCGTTCATTAAGATTAATAAAAAAGCATTATCTAGTTTAATGAAAATGCATAAGCAAAAAAGTGCTCATCACTTTTATGCTACTTTGTAACACATCTGTCTTCTCTTTATCACATTTATTTAGTACAATTAGATTGAGTACTTGAGATTTCAAGCTTCTGCTACAGCTTTATTCATAAGAAGAAAAAGATTTGATACTTGCAGGTCCTAATACCCATGATGTGACTATACAGTGGAGAGTATAATTTACCCCCGTTGTAGCACAAAAGCAATGTGTTTGAATGTTTACTCTTTCATAATGCTTTGGAAAAAAATATGTATTTAAAATTAAAAGGCAAGACATGAGAAAGGACTTATAAAATCGCATGGCTCTCTTTCTACTTATTTGATTTCCACTACTGTGATATCCAGGCAGCCTGCAACCTCTTTAGTGCATATTCCAGAGAAGCAAGTGTTATTCCTAGGAGTTAGGTGTTTTCATTCCCCTTTTATATATAGTTACTGAGAATAAAGCAATTTAGGTGGCAGAAGCCACAAAAAATATTTAAATGACCTTAGAATTCTAGCCTACAGTGACACAGAAACTGTGCCAAAATTTAAATGGTCTACCTGATTGGTTTACCTGATCTCTGCTTTGTGTCAGTGATATTTCATCTGGTCCTGATCTTATTTCCATAGAAGGTGTTTTCTTGTACCTTGTGCTCCTGACTTAAACTGTCTTGATCAATTGTACTGGAAATTACTTCTGGGGCAATAGGAGTAAGGGTGTGCTTGTAAAAATCTGTTGTGCTATTTTATTACTTTGATTAACCTTCTATAGTTTCCTTTATAGTCAATGCAATTACATTTGTTCTAGCTTTTGAGAGATTGTATATTCAGAGATATTTTCTCTATTTAAAATGAGAAAAGCCTCTAGAATCAGACTTGCATTTTTTGAGTGGGTCCATTGTGCCTTTCAGTAAAATTCAAGGCTGACCTACTGTAGAACTCTTAGCAATGGTGTAAATATAAAAGTACCAGTATGTCTGCTCTTGAACATAGCACGGCTACTTTTGAAACAGTGAGCTAAGTTTTCCACAAAATGGAATAATTGTGGTAAAAAATATAGAAAAAGCAAAGTATTGCAACGCTTCAAAAATGCATGCAGTAAGAGAAATTTTTTTTGCCGTGCTAAATTAAATTTTAAGCTGAGTTTATTCTGCCTTTTTCTTGTCAGTATAAGGTCATGTCAAGATGAAGAGTCAATGAATTGAACTTAAGGGCAGAGATGAGTATCCATCTCATCTCCAGCCTGTGACAAGACATATGCATTAGCAAGAAACTGTGATTCCTAAACTAAATAGGAATGGGACTGTATGTCCACCAGCTTTCAAATTACTGAATTACAGAACTTTGTATATGAGTGGTTTTAGTGGCTAAGTTGAGATAGTAGGGTAGAATAATTAAAAGGCCAGAGAAGTTGAAAGGAAGCAATTAGAATGCTTGTCTAGAGACAATAACAGTGAGAAGAACAGGAAAGTTGTCAAAATCAAGGTTATGCAATTTTGTTGACTATCATGATTAATAAAACAGTGAAAAGATAAATTTTGAGAAAGAAGATGGGTTGATCTTAGCAATGTCAAGAGTGAATTAAACATGCTATTTTATATTGTGTTCACCTACATTTTCTGACTTGTGATGAATATCTGTAAGTCTGGCTGGAGAGTTTGCGAGTGATATACAGCTTACTCATCTGAACACAGTCACCTCTCTAGTCTGTTTTTGGAAGGTTCATGGTTCTAGTGATTCGATTAGCTGGGAAAAAATGCTCTCAGACAAAATGTGCTGGCCTCTCTCACATTCCTGTATAACAGGTGAACTGGGATATATGGGCTTGGGGGAATTACCTCCCTCACCTTTTCAGAGCTCATGTATGTCAGTCGTGGCCTTCCAATGCCATTCGGATGATGAGCCACAGAGAGGTGGAAATAAAAGCAGAGGAAAATACTTCTTAGGAGCTAATTTATTAGATGACTTTGAGCCTTGTTCTACTGATTCTTAAATGATTACTGAACAGAATGTGATTTGTGCCCATTTGTTCATTATTTATAATCATTATTTGAAGGGTTATGAGGATATGGGATATGAGGATATGGGTATGAGGACAGCAGTCTGTGAATTTTCTTCTGAATGACTCACTGTAATTACTTCTTGAAGACATGTTCACTGCTAATAACGTGCTATTTCTTCTGGCTCACCAGGGGCATGGTGTCGTTTTTTTATTCCTGGACTCGAGGATTTGCACATCTTTTTTTTTTTTTCTGCACCTCATATTCAAGTATTCATGTGCACATATCATCAGTGCTTTTCCCTTCTCTTGGGTTTATTTCAAATATACTAGTGGACAAGCACTTTTTTTCCTCATAGACATGCATCAGTACGGAAGAGTTCAGAAATGTTAACAGTTTCAGTAATGGTTCATGAGTTTTCAAAAAAACCCCCTTGGTTTTGCAGTTCTTGCCTTGGGTTAGTAAGTTACTACTGCACAGCATTTTATGCAAGGAGTAAATGCACAGATAGCTCTTCTGGAGGTGGAGGATGGGAGTTTGTTTCAATTATCAAATAGTTTGTAGCTTTCATTTTCAAGGCAAAGACAAAGATTAGTTTTCCTGGAGCAGCTATATTAATTAATTTCTAAATCCTTTTCCTTTTTTTTATATAAGAAGTACTGTGCCTTCTTGCCTTTATTTCATTTTCCTGGGGGTTAACATAGGAATAGAGCATCAGAAACAGGTTACTAGTTGAGGAAAAGGGACTACTTATTGTTCATCACTGTAATATATTCATGTCCACTTATATCTGCTTCCCTTAGCCACTACTCACAGGTTACCAATGCATCACTTCTCTCTGTCAGGGGATTTTAAGGATTGCCCTTTTGTTGTGCATTCGTGGGGATTTATCTTTAGGCTGCTCTTCACAGCCCGTTGTATGCAATCAGAGATATCGCTATATCAACTGCAAGACTATCCTGAAGGATGGACCTGTGGGATTATAATTAGATTTTACTTATTGATTTTTTTGCTCTTAATATGTACATAAAAAGCATGAGCAAGTGCTTTACTATAAGCCCAAAGGCATTGACCAATATGCAATGGTATTGCGGACTTCTCAAGAGCTAATTTCTGTTTCATGAAGTGCCAGACATCATGCTATTAAGCAAGGTTTGAAAATGAAGCTGTCTTTTATTTCCAGTTGTCCCTACAAGCTGCAATAAATCAGGGACTGTTCTGAAAATGCTAAAAGCTTTGCTTTTGCAGTTTTAGTTTTGCACTTCCCAATTGTCCCTCTCCCTCCTTCTCTGGCTCCCAGCAGCCCCATAGGGAATGACGTCTGCTGAGAAGCAGAAGTGAGTCATTTCTCTCAGCATGTGAAATATGTCTCTCATTTCTCACAGACTTCTGTCTGGGAGGATTTATTTTCTATTTTAGTGGGCAACAGCTGAACCCGAGACTTTGGTTTCCAACTGATGCAGGTATCTAGAAGGGTTCAACAATGTGTAAACTCTAGTATGTCTGATTTGGAAGGAGGCTGCTGAACTGAAAATTATAAATTTATTTTCTTTTACAAGCAGAGCAAACTGCAAATCCAAAACTTGCTTTGGGCTGGAGCTTTAATCTGGATGGCCGGGCCCAGAGAGTGGTGGTGAACGGTGCCACATTCAGTTGGTGTCCGGTCACTAGTGGTGTTCCCCAGGGGTCAGTGCTGGGCTCTGTGCTTTTTAATATCTTTAATGATGATCTAGATGAGGAGATTGAGTGCACCATCAGCAAGTTTGCAGATGACACAAAGTTGGGGGGGGGAGTGTGGATCTGCTGGAAGGCAGGAGGGCTCTGCAGAGGGACCAGGATAGGCTGGAGAGATGGGCTGATTCCAACGGGATGAGGTTTAACAAGGCCAAGTGCTGGTCCTGCACTTTGGCCATAACAATCCCATGCAGTGCTCCAGGCTGGGGACAGAGTGGCTGGAGAGCACCAGGCAGAAAGGGACCAGGGAGTTTGGATAGACAGAGAGCAGAACATGAGCCAGCAGTGTGCTCAGGTGACCAAGAAGGCCAATGGCATCCTGGTCTGGATCAGGAACAGTGTGGTCAGCAGGACCAGGGAGGGGATTCTGCCCCTCGACTAGGTGCTGGTGAGGCCACACCCTGAGTAGTGTGTTCAGTTCTGGGCCCCTCAGTTCAGGAAGGATATTGCGGTGCTGGAGCAGGTCCAGAGAAGAACAATGAGGCTGGTGAAGGGACTCGAGCACAAGTGCTATGAGGAGAGGCTGAGGGAGTTGGGATTGTTTAGCTTGGAGAAGAGGAGGCTCAGGGGAGGCGTTATTGACCTCTACGACTCCCTGACAGGAGGTTGGAGTCAGGTGGGGGTTGGTCTCTTCTCCCAGGCAACCAGCAGCAGGACAAGAGATCACAGACTCAAGCTCTGCCAGGGGAGGTTAAGGTTGCATACTAGGAAGAGATTTTTTTATGGAAAGAGTAATCAGGCATTGGAATGGGCTGTCCAGGGAGGTGGTGGATTCACCATCCCTGGAAGTTTTCAAGATGAGACTGGATGTGGCAGTTAGTGCCATGGTCTAGTAATGACAGTAGGGATGCTAGTCATGATCCTTGAGGTCTCTTCCAACCTGGTTGATTCTATGATTCTATGATTATATGTTTCACTCTGTGAAAACAATGAGCACTGTATATCCCAGTGGGGAAGTTGCACTAACACTACATGTAACTATATAAAGTGAGAGACTTTTCAACTCCAATCAGTGGCTTATCAAGCACATTAGTTAAACCTGATATCAGTTTTTGTGTATTTTCATAAGTAATTCTTACTCATTGCTGAAGATCGTGTTAGGTTGGTTTGTTCTGAATTCCCTTCAAGAAGGATCAAAGTCATGTTTTATTTCTGAAAATAAGAGGAGCATGAAGATATTTCCAAAACTCAGAGACTGCTCTTGCTCTCTGGCTGCTTATTCAAAGATTTTTAGACAGGCCTGTTCCCTCTGCACTCTCAGGTTGGTTGATCAGGTATCATACTCTAAATTGCCTGTCAACAGAATACACTCTGATTTGTCCTTATATTAGACCATCAGCTGACTGAAGCTACAGGTACTGGAGGATTTTCAACTCCCAGTAACTGGCGAAATTTATTCTATACATCTCAGAAAATTCAGGATGAGTTACCCTCAGGTTACTAGTAAGATAGAGTCATAGGACCAAATGCAGTCAGTGTTCAGTATCACTGTGGAGGGAAGTACAAGAGCTAATGAACTTGTCATCAGTGATAATGGATATTGTGCTAAAACTGCCTTGTCACTGGAAATTACAGTTTGAGCCACATACATCCTACTGCTAACTTGACATGAAATTTCTGTCCTGTAATTTTCAAGGAAGTGTAGCTTACTAAAGTGCATAGTAACAGATAGGTATTACAAGTTGTGTAAGTAAGGGTTTATACATAATGTTTCTGGTGCTGTGACTGGTTAGATTATCACTCAACTACTGCCCAGGCACCTTTTTAATTAAAAAACCTAACAAAAAATTATCACAAACCTCAAACATACCAAGAAATCAATAACATCACCATGAGACAGCTAATTTCTTAGTAATGCTCAGAAATTCTGGTCTCTCTGCAGCTGAGGGGATAAGGAACTGTATTTCCATTCTGTATTTCTAAGATGATCAAAAAGCATCTTCATACTGCGTTTTTCTGTCACATTCCCTGCTTAGGGAGGTGCACAGGTGTCTTTTAAAATACAGAAACTTCATAGTTTTTTGCTTGGTTTTTATTTGTGTGTTTGTTTTTCATTAAGTTAGTACCTCAGGAAAGATTCTTTGTTAAAAGTCATAATGCCAAGATATCTATTTTGAGGTTTGTTTTTAATCCTGGAACCTGCTTCTTGACCCAGGAAAGTAATTTTCCTACTGTTCCCTCTGTGGAAGATTGACTCACCAGAATTGTCTCATTCACCAGAATTGTCTCATTCAGATCAGTGGTTGCCTCTTGTTTCCATGCTGATGCATCATCCCGGTTCTGGGTCAGCAGGGACTAAACAGTCTTGAAAGGTGGAAGGATTTATTCATCAGCCAAGGGAGTTGCATCAGGAAGCAGCTGGGGGCCAGAGAGTGGTAAGTCTGCTCTACTGCAAGATCAAAAGTATTAAGTGATAGGTTTGACATAAAACACATCCAATGGCAGTGTATATGGAGAAGATTCTTTTCCATCTGCATTAATTTTTTTCTTTTTTTTTTTTTTTGAATGAATTGTTGATTTTTGTTCAACAGTGCAAAAGTGGTAAGGAATTATGAAAACAGGTATCTCTCTAAAGAAGATATTTTTTTGGAATTTAGAGAAAGGAAAAGAAATGTTAGGTTAAATCTGTGCTTACACTTGCCTTAATCCAGTGACTTCAGTGATGCCCTTCCGTTCCCCGATGATTTGTGGAATGCACAGTGTTTCATGCTGTAGATAACTCCAGCTCAAAGCTGGGACATGCTGGTTTTAATAAAATGCATCTAATCCTTAGAGCCATTTAACATCTGGAAAGCAAGTTGTTAAAAACATAAAGTACATCTAATCCTGTGAGCTGCTCAGAGACTACAAGAGAAGCTTTTTCTTTATGGAGTGTTTTAAAGACATGAGCTGCTGAGATATTTAGTCTGGTGTACTATTCAATTTGTTGAGGTTGTCTGCTGTGTGCTGGATGATAACATTGTCTATCATGTTCTTCATTAAACATATGTGTAACTAATATATGTTTAGAGACAGAGTATGAGTGTAAGAATAAATAAGCAATCTTTTAAAGAATATATAGGTATAAAATGCAAGAATATATGAACATGTACAATGATACTGCATGTATTTTATTTTCCTGGTTAATGAAAAGAACCGTGATCTTCTCAGCATATATTAGTAATCTGTGGATTCAAACCCATTAGCTGGCTAGTATGATATTTTTTACTTTTACTCTAGCAACAAGCTAAAAATTGAAAGCCCTTTGATTTTGCTTTATTAAGCATCAGAACCAATAGATTGTTGGTAGTTTTTTCTCCCTCAAATACTGCTATGTACATAGAAGTGAAATAACATTTTGTTTGATCACTGTGCTGGTTTGAAATGGGGTAGAGCTAACTTTCTTCACAGTGGCTAGTATGGGCCTATGTTTTGTATTTGTGCTGAAGACAGGGTTGATAACATGGGGATGTTTTTGCTATTGCTGAGCAGTGCTTCCACAGAGCCAAGGCTTTGTTTACTTCTTGTACTGTTATGCCAGTATGGAAGTTGGGGGTACAATGCAGATTAGGAGGAGACACAGATGGGACAGGTGACCCAAACTGACCATACCATATGACATCATGCTCAGGATATAAAGTGGAGGGAAGATGGAAGAAGGGGGGAAGTTAGGAGTGACAGCGTTTGTCTTCTCAAGTAACCATTACACATGATGGGGCCCTGCTCTCCTGGATATGGCTGAACACCTCCTGCCCATGGGAAGCAGTGAAATAATTCCTTATTTTGCATTGCTTGTGTGTGTGGTTTTTGCTTTCCCTATTAAAGTGTCTTTATCTCAACTCATGAGTTTCTAGCTTTCACCCTTATGATTCTCTTCTCCATCCTGCTGGGGGAGTAAGCAAGTGGCTGCATGGTGTTTGGTGGCTGGCTGGGGTTAAACCACAACAATCACTAGCCACTATTTATACATATGTTGTTGTATTTGGCTCGTATTTTTCTGAAATATATGTGTGAGAACCATGACGACATGGATTCTTTGTTTTTAAAACACTGCATTAGTGAAATCACAATGAATTCAAACTCCATCAAGGTACTTAAAGACAAATTGGCAAGCTCAAATTCATAATGTCCCATCCCTAGCTTTTACAAAATGCTTTTGCAGTATCACCTCATTAAATCTTTACAACAGAAGCTGCCATAGTCAGACTTCTGAGTATGTTCACAGAGAACCCTTTGGTGCAATTTTAATACAGTACAGAGATATTTGAACTATTTTTCACCAGACTTGAACCCCAAAGAAACTGAACAAATACTTAGGCGAATTCTGCAGTATGTTTTAGAAAATGAGCTCTCTATTGTGATGGTTAAAGGGACACTCATGTCAGGACTAGAGTGTGAAGTCATCACCCTACATCACTGTAACTACATCAGCAATGCCAGTGTGGCTAATGTGAGTTTTATTGTCTAGGCAATGGCAGAGAGCCAGGAGTTCCTTGACAGCTAATGAAGAGGTGCCCCTGTAGAAGTGGCTTCTCAGTCCTATTTTAGCTATGCAAAATGCTCCATGGGCTTAAAATCGTTCTCCATTGCTTATAGAGGGAAGTGTTAAAGTAACAAGATGCACGATTCAGAAGACTCTTGTAAAGAGTCCCTAAAGCTAGGTAGGAGGAGTATGTCCCATAAAGATGAGGGATATGGCATTCTCTTCTTCAAATGCAGTGAGCTTAACTTACTTAGAGCCCACTGGATAATTACAAATACCTCCCCTTTGCCGTTCCCATTCCATCTTCTACTTCTGAGTGAGAGTTTTTCCTTACTCTTTTGGAACCTTGATGTTCCCAACTTTTATTACACTGCAAGTGATGTTGATGGGATTAGAAAATACGTTAACAGTCGCTTCATAAAGGTGGTTAATAAGATATTAAATAATGTGCTCTATCAAACCTAGTTATTAGCAAAAGATTGTTGGAGTTACTGATTTAATCAAAACTGCTAGGAATTCATGTTCTTGTTTGCCCAAATTGTCTCTGACAATTTGGTCAGAAAGTAAATGTTAATGATCATTCACTCCATTGTAACAAGGCCTTTCTTAATTTTTAAAAGTCAAAATCAATTTGTGTCAGATTGGCTTTTGAAATGTGATAGTGACAATGGAGTTGTTTAGAATGGGAGACTAGAGGAGAGAATATCAAATGCTTGGCATCAGTTTTGCTATTGATTTGCTTGGTGACCCCAGCAACTGCATTTCTCTGGAAAGTTGCTCTAAAACTAGTGCTGTCAGATCAAAGGGTATAGAATACAAATCCTATGAGGAGTGGCTGAGGTCATTGGGGTTGTTTAATCTGGAGAAAAGGAGGCTCAGAGGAGACCTTATCCCTCTCTACAATTACCTGAAACGAAGTTGTAGCTAGGTGGGTGTGGGTCTCTTAAGTAATAAATGATAGCACAAGAGCTATTTAAAAGATGTGTAGAAGTGGTGCTTAGGGACATGATTTGTGGTGGATCTGCCAGTGCTGGGTTAATAGTTGAATTCAATGATGTTATAGATCTTTTCCAACCTTAAATGAATCTATGATCCTACTTACCTACTCCTTAGCTTTGTCAGTGGTGAGATGATTCTAAAACTATCTGAGAGTGTTTTAAGCTTACTAAAAGGAAATGCCTTATGAGTCTGAAGGTTGTGTGAAGTGTTTTGTGGTGCTGTAGAGCACTAGCCTGAGACTTGTCAGTGGGCAACAAAGTGCACAGCAAAGTGTATAGCGCTGATGGAACCTCTCTGGGGAGGGTGCAGTTTTGAAGATACGCTGAAACTAAGACACTTGAAATTTCCCATCTCTTTATAAAACAACATGACCCCTTATTAATTATATTCCAAACTGAAGTGTATAGTGACTTCAACATTAGTTATTAATTGTATATAAGAGCTGATTGCTTATGCTATCGTGAGGAAAAGCAAGTAGCCGTAAGCTTGGTGAGAAGAAAAAAGAAAAGGATGATCCACTTATGCCAATAATGAAAACATCCACGGTTCTATCAGGGAGAATTAAAAAATGCAGAATATGTAAAAACTCTTGCCAGTGGGGTTAAGGAGCAACTTCCCTCACCTGCACTTTATTTCTAATTGTGCAAGTGGATGCTTCTGTTTTCCAGAGAGTCACAGATTGGTTGAGGTTGAAAGGGATTTCAGGAGACGATCTTTTCCAACTCCTGTGGACTGGCCCAGTCCCAGTCCATAAGGCTTTTGAATATCTTTTTCAAAAATGGATATTTTTGAAATTAATTTCATGAACACTGGTGGAATTACATCATGAAAGTCATGAGAACTACTTACGTTAGCTGTGAAACATCTCGCTGAAGTCAAAGACGATGGCCACATCACAGATGTATTATGGCAGTCCCTGTGCTGTTGAAAAGTCAGGGCATTCAGATGTAAAAATTTCTATAATACTTACAAATGGACCATTTTATTTGCTCTTTGCTTCCTGGACAATATTTAAAATTAGATACCAAACTGGAGAAGTGATGTAACTGCTCATGTCAGTGGATAAAATGTTGTTGTAGAAAATGGAAGGCACAGACACAGTCACAAGAAGGTGAGTACTGAATATAAGACCATAGCTCATACTGATGCCTAAGACCTAATTTGCAAAATCTCCTTTTATAGCAATTTAAATTTTGAGTTCACAAAATGCTCCACACAAGGGATGCTACTCTCCGTTAAGCAACTGAAGAAACTTTCTAGCCATGTCCAGACACCTTGGGAGCATTCAAGGTACTGTGTAGTCATCTCTCACTCCTAAGTGAAGCAGAAATAACTTCATGGCAGTCAGTGAAATGACACAAATAAAACTTGTGATGGAAAGGGGAGAACCAGGCCTATTTTAGTGTGATTTTATGGCTCTCATTAAAAACAGTACCTCAGCAATGCTGGTATCAAAAACTTTTACCCTTTCTAATATTTCATGTAGGAGGCAAGGGAATTTATCAGTGAATCCCAAAGCTTTCACGCTGAACAATCTCTCCATGTTTCTGATTATGTTCTCAGTACAGACCTGGTTTAGGTCTCTGCACTGGAAACTAATTTAGGATTTATTACAATCACCAGAGGCATTGACACTGTTCTGGTTTGTTGAATGACTTGTTATCAATTCTAGATTGTTTCTGACATCCAGAAATAGCCTTTCTTTGTTATAGAAAAGTCTGACCTGCCCTGTGCCTGGGGAAAAAAACACCCTGTTCTCCTTTTCTCTTACTTGTGTTTTTCAAGAAAAACTACTGTACATTTCGAAGAGCCATAAACTCTCCTCAGAGGTCATTCCTGGCCATCACATATATGGATTTGTGGTCACCTAGGCTTTTTGACCACAGAGAATATAAGACAGAAAAATAAAAGGGGACTTCATCAGTATATGTCAGAATTAGCATTTCACTACATCTTCTCTTCACTGTTGTCCAAGAAAATATGTAGGCCGGAGTTCTCAGAGTTGTTTTAGAGAAGGGAGAGAAAAGATATTGCATGGAAGAGAGTTTGTTTTCAGCTTTTGCATTTTAAGACAAAAAAAGTCTAGGGCAATATATAGTATGATAGTGCTGAAAGTGGTTGGGGTTTTTTGCCTTCTTGTATTTGTCCATTTTTATTGTCAATTACATGCTGACAAGAACTTAAAATCTATTTGTCATAGTCCTCCCTCATTCTGTAAACAGGTGGTACAGCTGAAGTTGAAAGAAAAACTTCCAGTTTTCCTATAATTTCCTTTTTGAGTGTAGGATAAAATTAATAGTTTATACAAAACTATAACCTAAGCATTAAAAAGAAAAGAAATTTCCTAATTTCCACCTATTAGTATATATATATATAATTGACATAGAAGTAAGCTGCTGTGCACTGGAAGAACAGAAAGAATTAATGAGATTTTTGTCTTTGTTTTGGCTAAATTTCTTTATTCTATCCTTAGCCTGACATTTTCATCTCAATAGCTGCAAACATATATAGGTTTTATGATGAGAGTCCTATCTTATCCTGATTACAACTGGGCCTTAGACAAAAACGTTCTCCTTCAATTACTCTTACCATGCACTGTGAATTGGTAACTCAGTGAGTGATATTATGAGAGCAAGAACCACAGAGACAATATTCTTTCAGTGGTGTATTACATGCCCACAGGTCAGTTTAATTACTTCTACTGATACTGTACATGTCCTATGTGCAAACATAAATTGCCAATTTCCAAATATCTGAACAACATATTGATTCTTCTGACAGGGACATAGGGAAATCTTAAACACCTCAGGTGAAAAATATATCAGTACAGTTGTGCTGTATGTCATTAAAGCAAGGTAAGGCCCCCTCAGGAGTATTCATAGGCACCTGTACTCAAGCTTAGCATGAAAGAACAAAACCCAAGATCTTGCAATAACAATGGCATGGTAAATATGTGATCTAGTATGCAAATAAACCAAACCCCACAGCTTATAGCCCTAAACCATTTAGAAGTAGATGTGTTAGATGGGAAGGAGGGGAGGATGCACTGCTTCAGTTTTGAAAACCAGTAGTTCGGTAGTATGGTCAGAATAATAATTATGGCCTGGATTGTTGAAAACTGTATTAATTTCCCATTTCATCCAGAGTTTTCCTCTTTCATGCAGACCAAGACACCTCTCTGTGTTTAAAATGAGTTTAATGACTGCATAATAGGATGCTAAGTATCTAATTGTGCTGAAGGCTATTGAAGAGTTCAGAGAAAAGAAAATTTGTGTAAGCCAATACCTCTAGGTAGTGTATTTTCTTCGTCTAGAAGGTCTGTAATCAGTTTACATTCCAGTCAGGGCAAAACACCTCATAGATTTTTGTAGTTGCCATCTTAAGCTGTTACTCATAGCTGAATTTTTCAAACTTATGCTGTATCTGTGGATAGCTTCAGTGTTACAAAAGTTTCATGCCCAAATGTGTTTGATTCTCTTCCTCCTTCTGTCCTTGGATAGAAACAACCTCATTTTAGCTATAAATTACTTCTCATATAATGCATTTAGGTGAATAAATGATGTTTTGTCTGCCAAAAATAACGTGGACTTTCTTGAAGTAATTTTTACTTGTGCTTTAGAAAATAAAATTATTTCATTGTTAGATCAAGCTGAGAATTGCTGACAGTTCCTACAGACAGTGCCAGATGCCAGGGCTAGAGTGCTGTGTGATTGAACCTTGGCTCCACTGGAAATAAAAATGCTCACTCATCATTGGACCAGCTTCTAAAATGTTTACGCAAACTGATTTCTGATATTGCAGGCCACTCCAAACAGTAAGTGAAAATTCATAATTCATAGTCTCTTTACTCAAAACTAGACTGAAAGCAACCTGTTTTATCATCTTTTGGCCTAAAACCAACTCATGTTCTGAACTCTCATTATTGATGACAGGCAGATTTACTATTCCCCACAAATCCCATTTAACAAATTTTGTAACCAAACAACTTGAAGTGCTTTCTTGATTTAAAGAATAATGAGTATATAGTAAGTAAAAATCCTTTTCACTAAATTGTTTTGAGTATTTATACAAATGTGTCAGGCTTAGGAAAAAAGAGATATGTTCATTATTTTAGCCATACTGATGTGCTCAATTACATTAAGCAATCAAGACTGGATCTAATGGATAATATGTAGTATTTTTTGTGCTTTGTCTTGCTCTCTCTTGCTTTCATAAAATAATTCAGATTATTTTTTGAATGTTGTTATCAGACCTTTAGACATGCCATTTGAATATTACTGTTGTTGATCTGAATTCTTGAAAACATCCTTCCTCTGAAGCATAATTTTTAATTATCTTCAGTGGTGTTGTATCTTTAATGAGTGCTCTAGCTAAGACATGCACTTATCCCATATGATAGTTGCAATGAAGTTGTGGTTGTTAGCCATGACTTGTTAAAACTGTTTGTCTGACTGTTACTTTGCATCTACAGGATGCTTTTCCTTAAGATCCAGAAAAATAATTCATGCTAGGCTAAAACGTACAGAGATAAACTGGTAAACTGTTCCAACAGGTTTATTTTGCAACTAAAAACTATAGTGTGCAGCCAAAGGTGGGTTTAATAAGGGTGGGCCATAAACAGTAGCTCTGGAGAAGGGAGAGAGTAGAGGTGAAAACTTTTGCTCCATACTATATTTTGATCTGGAGTTTATATGCTTAATTGTCTAATTGTCTAATTGTCTTTGTGGTAAGTCTGCACAGGAGTTGGATCTGATTCTACCAAAGTTTGAATGTTATGAGATTTTGGGCAGGCATGTCTTAAAATGGTCACTGTTTTAGCAGCATGACAAATTTCTTCCCAGATAAACCCCATGTGCATTGTTTGAAACTTGAGGAACTGTGCAGATTTCTGGAGAAGTTTCCTTGTGGGAGAGGAACATAGAGGAAAGGGCAGCAGACCCTGTGTTAGCACTGCTTTCAGTCTGTACCACTGCAGCACTTTGCTCAAGTCTGTACCCTTTGCAGCTCTGCAGATACACATATGTGCACACATAGTATAAAATTACCTTTTGCTGAAAGGCCTATTCTTCTAAGGGAAGATGGTGAATTATTGCTTTATATCCTGAGCAATATGTAGTGATTTAGTGACCTTGTAAGAAATACTAATCTAATATGAACCAGAAGTTTGTATTCTCTCATCATGATTATAAATGCATTATATTTTTAGTAGAGCTGCTAGAGAGTGTTGTGTTGTGGAAAATGGAAAATACCATGTAATGAGCTTTTTTTTTTCACTTTTTGTAATGAATATTGCCATTAAAACCTATTACTTTAAATATTAAACATAGTAATTACATTTTGGACTGTATTTCATTTCAGCATAATATGATGGAATATTTTTCCTTACAGAGAGCCAAATTTCTATCAATTCCCTTTCTAAATAGGTTATTGAGGTCTAGGAGACATATATGCCTGAATAAAGTTATGAGCTGTTTATAGTAGGATATACTGCTACAAAATACTGCTACAAAAAACTGCTGAAAATTGTGCAACATGTAGTAGATATGATTTTTGCTGCATCTTTACAAGAGTAGTGTATTTGAGAATAAGTTTTACTAAAAGCGATGCCTTGATTGGTTGTGTAAGAAGCTGGGAAGCAGGATGGATGAAATATCTTGAAAATTAGAAGATAAGCTTGAGGCTTTCCAAGCAAATTGTCCAAGCATTAAGGATTCAGTTGTTCTCAGGGATTTAAAAATTTATAGTGGGTTCTAATACTTTGGAAAATTAAGTCACTTAAGTCAAGGGTTTCAGAGCATTAGTTAGATACTTCCTGAAAATATTCTTGTCTTTGTTGGCTCCTAAAAAGTCCTTTCACAAAAGTATCTAAGTGCTTTCTAGCAGCTTCTTAAGTGACATCATATACATTTTTAAAAGTTGCAGTAATAGTTATACCAGAATGATAATAACCTCTGTTCTATTTTATGTAATGCGAAAGCAACAATGCACCAACATCATTAGCAGTGGTTAAATTTGGGACAGGAATAATGTGGGTGGTCTGTGTGGAATTTAAAGCAATTATTAACCTGCAGAAGTGTGTTCAACCAAGTGGCTCACTGGGACAGTTTCATGACAAGTAGGTCTGACCTGGTAGGCTCTGTGTCCATCACTTGAAAAATGCAGAGGGTAGTGTGGTGACAGGGGGTGTGGATAAGGCAGAGGTACACAATGCCTTCTTTACCTCTGTCTTGAATGTCAAGACTGATTGTCTCCAGGATACCTGGCTCCTAGAGCTGGAAGTTGGTGATGGGGAGATGGGTGAAGCCCCTATAATCCAGGAAGACATGGTTAATGACTTGCTTTGCCAATTGGACACTCACAAGTCCATGGGCCCTGGACCATTATCCACCCCAAGGTAATGAGGGAACTGTCAAAAAACTTGCTAAAGCACTTACAATCATCTACCAGCAGTCCTGGATAACTGTAAAAGTTCCAGCTAACTGTAAATTAGCAATCATGACAAGCCCCTATAATCCAGGAAGACATGGTTAATGACTTGCTTTGCCAATTGGACACTCACAAGTCCATGGGCCCTGGACCATTATCCACCCCAAGGTAATGAGGGAACTGTCAAAAAACTTGCTAAAGCACTTACAATCATCTACCAGCAGTCCTGGATAACTGTAAAAGTTCCAGCTAACTGTAAATTAGCAATCATGACAATATAAGAAGCAGGAAGACATGGTTAATGACTTGCTTTGCCAATTGGACACTCACAAGTCCATGGGCCCTGGACCATTATCCACCCCAAGGTAATGAGGGAACTGTCAAAAAACTTGCTAAAGCACTTACAATCATCTACCAGCAGTCCTGGATAACTGTAAAAGTTCCAGCTAACTGTAAATTAGCAATCATGACAACCATCTATAAGAAGGGTCAGAAGGAGGATCTGAGGAACTATAGGCCTGTAAGCCTAACCTCAGTTCTGGGCAAGGTCATGGAGGAGATCATCCTGAGTGCCATCACAAGGTACATGCAATCCAACCAACATGAATTTATGAAAGGAAGGTCCTGCTTGACCAACCTGATCTCCTTCTATGACCAAATGACCCGCTTAGAGGATGAGGGAAAGGCTGTGGATGTGGCCTATCTGAACTTCAGGAAGATAGGCATTTGACACTCTCTATTACTGCATACTTCTAGAAAAACTGACTGTTTGTGGCTTGGATGGGTTGACTATTCAAGGGGTGAAAAACTGGCTGGATGACCAGGCCCAGACACTTGTTATTAATGGACCTAAATCCAATTGGCAGCCAGTCACTAGTGGTGTTCCCCAGGACTCAGTATTGGAGTCAGTCCTATTTAACATCTTTATTGATGATCTGTACTTCGGGATTGAGAGCACCCTCAGTAAATTTGCAGACGACACTAAGCTGGGTGGGAGTGTCGATCTGACTGAGGGTAGGAAAGCTCTACAGAGAGACATGGACAGACTTGATAAATGGGCTGAGGACAACTGTATGAGTTTCAATAAGATGAAGTGCTGAGTCCTGCACTAGGGCCACAACAACCCCATGCAGTGCTACAGGCTGGGGGAAGAGTGGCTCAAGTGCTGTTTGTCAGAAAGGGACTTGGAGCTGCTGGTTGACACACGTGCCAGGTGTGCATAGGTGGCCAAGAAGGCCAATGGCATCTTGGCCTGTATCAAGAACAGTATGGCCAGCAGGACTAGGGGAGTGATCCTCCCCTGTACTTGGCCTTGGTGAGGCCAAACCTTGAATACTGTGTTCAGTTTTGGGCCCCTGAGTTCAAAAAGGACATTGAGGCACTGGAGCGAGTCCAGCGAAGGGCAACGAGACTCATAAAAGGTCTGGAAAACATGTCATGTGAGGAACAGCTGAGGGAATTGGGTTTGTTTAGTCTTGAGAAGAGGCAACTCAGGGGTGACCTCATCACTCTCTACAACTACCTGAAAGGAGGTTGTAGAGAGGTGGAGTGTGGTCTCTTTCTCATGCCTGCAGTGAGAGGACTAGAGGGAGCAGTCATAAACTTAGACAGGGGAAATTCAGATTAGATGTTGGCAAAATTTTTTTTACTGTTAGAGTGGTCAGGCACTAGAATTGATTACCCAGGGTGGAGTCACATGGCAGTGTTTAAGGGGGGTCTGGATCTGATGCTGAAGGATATGGATTAGGGTTTAGAGGTTACAGCAGAATAGCAGGCTAATGGTTGGACTTGATGATCTTAGAGGTCTCCTTGAACCTTGATGGATTCTATGAAAGGGTATCTGTATTTTTCACTCTGGAAATAGGATAGAGAAAATAAAGGAAAGATTGCTTGTTCAGTTTCCTGTGGAAAAGCATTTATGAATTCTCTTTTATTTTGCTTATCTTTTCAGTTTAAGAAAACAAGAAATCTTTTTCTCAGTCGGGAATAATGAAATACATTTTGAAATGGGGTTTTCTTCAACCTATACAAAATGAGTCTTTCCAGCTTGAAGACATTGGTCTTTCTATATGTAACAGAAAAGAAAATTTATGTTTCCTGGAAAAAGTCAAATGTTAGTACAGAGAAGGTTAACTATTAGCTATGAATGTGTTATTGTTTTAACTTGCAGGCTTTGTCAGCAGGAGGGAAGACTGGAGACAATTGTAAATATCTCACATCAAGGGTTGTTGACTGAGTAATGGCTCAGTTTACTCCTGTCTCTAATCCAGTTTTTCCTTAGTGACAATTAACCATTAACCTTGGGTTTCAGATGTTACAAGGCATAAAATGCATGGTACACAATTTCCTATCAGCCACTTCTTTGTCAGTCCCAGTGTCTGTAATGTACACTTAGCCCAGAGGATTTAAGAAGAAATGGAGTCCTCAAGGGAACTTCCATAGACCTTAGACTAATTTCAGTAGAAATTGAAATGTTTGACATTTGGTGTTTTTCTGCTAAGCATTCATATTTAATGGCTAAAACTATACATATTCTTTATTCTGACTTTTCCTGAGAAGTTTATCCTGATTTTGACCAACTCCATTATTTGCTTTCTCAAATCATAAACCAGTGTTTTAAAATGGCTGAAAGCAATGGATGTGCTCATGGAATGAAAGAAAAGTGTGTGTTAGGAATGCTGTTGGTCAGATGCAGTGGTAAAGACCTCATGTTTGGGAGTACAGCAGCAATCCAATACTCACTCTTAGCGGCACAGTAAAAAAAAGAGAACATAATTCCTTAAAACCTGTGAAGGAAATTGAGTAAAAATGCCAACAGAAAGAGCCTATGTAAAGAATACATAACACAACCAGATTGGGATGCTTTTATTCATTTTTGCTAGGGTCATTCCTGGGTCAATTAATTGCAGCAGGTTACAGCTGTTGCCTTTCCAGCAGCAAACAGGTATGGTGATGAATCTTACACCAAATAAAGACCAGTTTTCTTGTGGCTTGGTGGCCTATTATTCGACAGATAGAGCACCCAAAAACATGCAGGGTTTTTTATGTCTTTGAAGCACTCACAGTGTCAACCCTACTTGGAAGCCCTGAGGTCTAGTAAAGGTTGTGCTGGTACTTCTCTCAGTCTCTTTCCTATGTATCTACTACTCAAAACTGAGTATAATAAAGATTTCAACTTCATTGGAATTGTCTAATTGTTTGAAAAGTTATTCAGGGGGGTGATCATATGTCACCTGTGTATGAACACCCATATTTTAAACAGAAAAGGATAGTACCTTTAATAGACCATTTGGAGAAAAGGCAAAACATTTGAAAGCTGAGTCTTTTTTAAGGTTAATAGCATGCCTTTCCCCCCCCCCTTCAGCTCTTTTAGGTGATCCAATAAAATATGCTTCCTCTCATGATCAGTTTTGTGGTTCACAGCCTTAAAACCTCATGTCTGCAGCAGCAGTGGTTGCACTCAGATTGGTGTAGGAAAATGAATAATTAACACAATACCATTTTCCAGAACAAAAAGGAGTAAACCTGTTTATTGATCTCTGTCCTTCCCTCTGCTTACAGAAGCCTCCTTGACATCTAATTGCTCCTGTAACCAGTATATGAAGCATCCCCTGTGTGGCTAGGAAATACACCCCCTCAATAGGTAAATTTCTTTGGTCTGCCTCTCCAAGCTATTATGCTTGCTTACCTTCTTTCCTGACCTTTCTTATATTGATTCTTCTGCACAAAACTTGTATCACTTTTGATGATTAAAGCTCATAGCTATGTATAATGACAGTTTCTGTCAACACTGATCTTCAGATTCCTTGACTGCATGTAAGTAAGTTAGGAACATGTTTAAAATCAGACACACATGCTGCACACATGTAGCTGATTATTTTTGTCTCTTGCATTCATCCTCCTTGATGACTCTAGCAGTAACTTTGTCCATACTGACTTCTAAAGATCTTGCAAGATTTCTTTTATAACTTTCAATGTATATAATGCCCTAAAGTATCAACAACCAAAAATATTTGGTATAAGCCCTTACTCTTTTGAGAGGAAAGTCAGCACTGAATTTCAGAAGAAACTGGCATCACTAAGTAGAACATGTCAAACTTGAGGGGGGACCAGAGTGTCCTGCTATCATTGCCCTGCCTTTTGCTTGTGTGAGGTTTCATTCTCAGAGCAATTTCTGCTCACTGATGTTAATGCTGTTACATTCTTAGACCATGTGACAACGTATCTGAAAGATATTTGTGCTTGTGATGCTGGACTGGAAAGCCAGATGGATTAAAGGGATGTTCTTCCCAAAAGCTGACCATTTAAAGACTGTGCTCTCAATCACACAGCTGTTGCATAGTCTCTCTTTAGCATTCATCGTACACTGCAGCTCAGAAAATTACAGTGATGTTATATGTCTATTCACTTGCACTGGTAATCTAGGGTTCATATTAATTCCTCTAGGCAGAGAAATGGGCTATTTGTTAGTGCATGCAGTATAGATTCTTCTTTTCATTTTCCAGTATTATTTGGAAGCCTAAGTAGCTGCATTTTCACCCAACCTTAAATGGTTTGGATAGGTTCACTCCTTTTGAAAGCATACTCTTCAGCATGCTCTTGTGGTTGCAAGCTTAATTAGTAAGGCTCAAAAGCTTTGCCTGCATAAAGGATAATTGGGAATCTTACTGACAAATTGAGCCATTGCTAAATGTCCTTGACAAACATGATAGCTTTGTTTCTAAAGCACTTATTTTGCTCAAAGGGTTTCTGCTTCTCCAGTCCTCTTGCATCCTCGTGGACAATTTGAAAGAAAAGAAAGTATTGGCAAACAAGAATCAATCCAGCCCCAGCTCTGTATCAGTTTGAACCTGACCCATTTTGATTAGTTTTACAAAATTAAAAACCCAATTAGACTCGCTCTGCCAGGGGAGGTTTAGGTTGGATATTAGGAAGAGATTTTTTACAGAGAGAGTAGTCAGGCATTGGAATGGGCTGCCCAGGGAGGTGGTGGATTCACCATCCCTGGAGGTTTTCAAGATGAGACTGGATGTGGCACTTAGTGCCATGGTCTAGTAACCACGGTAGGGTTGGAATCAACGATCTTTGAGTTCTCTTCCAACCTGGTTGATTCTGTGATTCTGTGATAAACTCCCATGTGACCCTGATGTTGTGAGGGATCTGCTGCTCCAGTTGGATCCCTGTAAATCTGTGGGGCATGATGGGATTCATCCAAGAATATATAAGGGGTTGGCTGATGCCATTGCATAGCCTCTCAATGGTTTTTGAATGGTCTTCTGCATCTGGAGAGGTTCCACTTGACTGGAAGCCAGATAAGATTGCCTCGATTTTCAGAAAGGGCAAGGAGGATGAACCTGGTAACTACAGGCCTGTCAGTCTCACTTCAGTGGCTGGAAAGATTATGGAGATTTTTCTGGGTGGTATTGAAAAACATCTGAAAGACCACACAGTCATTGGTTGCAGCCAGCATGGCTTCATGAGGAAAGTCCTGCTTGTCAAATCTCATTTCCTTCTATGACAAACTAACACACCTAGTTGATCAAGGGAAGCCACTTGTAATCTTTTAGGATTTCAATAAAGCTTTAATACAGTCTCTCATATTATCCTTCTGGACAAAATGCACAGCATACAGCTGGATAAACACATCATGCAAAGTGCGAGCAACTGTCTCACAGGTTGGGCGCAAAGGGTTATGGTGAATGGGCTTACATCAGGCTGGTGACTGGTCACTAGTGGTGTTCCATGGGGCTCCATCTTGGGGCCAGGGCTCTTCAACATCTTCATAAATGACATTAACACAGGAGTTGAAGGGACACTAACCATGTTTGCAGATGATACAATGTTGAAAGGAGCTGTTGACTCCCTTGAAGGCAGAGAGGCCCTGCAGAGACACCTTGATAAATTAGAGGTCTGGGCAATCACCAACAATATGAAATTTAGCAAGGGCAAGTGCCGGATTCTGCACCTGGGATGGGACAACCCTGGATGTGCATACAGACTAGGGAAGGAGAGGCTGGAAAGTAGTGCCATGGAAAGGGACCAGGGAGACCTCATTGATGGCAGGTTGGATGTGAGTCAACAGCATGCCCTGACAGCCATGAGGGCTGACCATGTCCTGGGGTACATCAGGCAAAGCACTGTTGGAAAGTAGTGCCATGGAAAGGGACCAGGGAGACCTCATTGATGGCAGGTTGGATGTGAGTCAACAGCATGCCCTGACAGCCATGAGGGCTGACCATGTCCTGGGGTACATCAGGCAAAGCACTGTCAGCCAGTTGAGGGAGGTGATTGTCCTGCTCTACTCTGTCCTGGTGTGGCCTCATCTGTGTGCAGTTTTGGGCATAATATAAGAAATATATAAAGCTGTTAAAGAGCTTCCAAAGGAGAGATACAAAGATGGTGAAGGGCCTAGAGGAGAAACCATACAAGGAGAGGCTGAAGTAACTGGATTTGTTCAACCTGGAGAAGAGGAAACTGAGGGGGGACCTCATAGCTGTCTATAACTTCCTCACAAGGAGAAGCAGAGGGACAGGCACTGATCTCTTCTCCCTAGCAACCAGTGACAGGACCCAAGGGAATGGTACAAAACTGTGCCAGGTGAGGTTTATGTTAGATATTAGAAAAAAGTTCTTCACCCAGAGGGTGGTTGGGCACTAGAACAGGCTTCCCAGGGAAGTGGTCATAGCACCAATCCTGGCAGAGTTGAAGCAGCATTTGGACAATGTTCTCAGGCACAGTCTTGGGGCTCTCCTGTGCAGGACCAGGAGTTCGACTTTGACGATCCTGGTGTATTCCTTCCAAGTCAGGATATTCTATGATTGTATGTTGCTACCTGAGTCAGCACTCGTAGCAGAAGTCAAAGAGTAGGGGTTAGGTACATTGTATTTTTTACACTAAGCTGATGGGATGGGCATTAATATAATGACTGTTTTTCTGGAGTCAGAAAAGTTCTTTGTCTTCCCTGGTGGCAGAATTAGGCCAATTCTGAGCATGACAAAAAGTTATTCCCTTTTTGAGTAAGTCAGAACTGAGACTCAGGCTATCACATGTGGGATGCCATGCAGGTGTGACTGGCACTCTGATCAAGAGCAGAAGGGCAGAGTGGTTTTGCATCTTTAGACAGTTAAAAAATTTTGCATTCTCCTTCCTGAAACAAATAATAATTTTTATCATGCAAAGCAATTAGCCAATTATCTAAAGCCTATTATGTTTTAAGAGACCATAATGTTATCTAATGCAACTGTGTGATTGATTCATTTTTTACAATTACTCTTTCTATTTTGCACTGCTTAGAAAATGTCAATGGTTATTAAATTTTCATGGCTGAAAAGTGTTCAATGAACAAAGCAGGGTTGGGGATTTTTCTGAAGACATATGAAAGGGGTTTTTTTGCAGTTTGCTGATACATTGAAATGTGACGAAGCTATCAAATCAAAATGATGCCTGTTCCTTCAGGATATGCATTTTAATACAGAGAGGCCTGTGGCCCCTCCAGGTGTGTGTTAGGTTTAGATGGGATAGTACATGCTCCTGAATTATATTGCTTATCCTGGATAAATGGGTAAATCCCTTGCTTGTAGCTATCGGATTTATGTTTTAACTGTCATGGTAATAAGCCCATGTTTGTGTATGTTTATAAGGAAACAAACCGATTCTAGGACATACTGAAACAGCCTATGTATACTGAGGTTAGTGGAAGCTAATGAAGCAAAGAACCTTTTAAATCAGGCATTTTTATTACTATCCTTTTCCCCACCTTAGAGAATAGTTCAAATCTACCTTTTTTAAATTCAAATTACTTATGAAATAATGTTTTAGAGGAGTTCTGAGTCTTAACTACCTGGTTCCACTCATTGCATTTGCTTTATCATTCCTTAACTGAAGTTTTCACTAGTTTTCCTGTGCTCCCAGTCTGTTTCCAGAAGCTTTCAATATCCCACTGTGTCCTCATGAACCCTACTGACATGACCCTACTGACTTATGGTTCCCTCCTTTCCTCTTTTCCAACTCCAGCAAGGACAGGATGCTGTGGTAATGAGCATAGATATTTCAGAAGAACATAGAAGTCTCTGTTATCTCAAAGATTCTAGTGGGAAGGAGCATCAGCTATTGGGTAGGTTACTAATTATTAACTCAGAGATTAAAGAAGTTGAATGAAATGTGAATAAAATGGAAGTTACCAGGGGTTGTTAATTCACAGAACTGAATCTGAGACAGAGAAAGTTTGCAACACTTCAGATATGAGAAAGAATTGCTTATTTTTTAGGGTAACCCACATGACATGTGAAAATGGTCTCTGTTATCTGAAAGATCCATAAACTGACTTTATGCAACATTAATCATTTTATCTTAATGAAGTTCATGCATACCAAAGCTTTGTTGTTTTTGTTAGTGGCTAGTAGACTTTGTTTCTTGTCCATGAAAAGTAATCAGACAGACCTTTGTTCCTCCTCATTCTCGTGTGGAGCCACTGGAAAAAAAAGTTGATCCCTTCATTGTGTATTTGAGAGGGTGGAGTACAAAGTTTGCCACACCTCTCAAAACCCTCCCAAATTTCCAAAACTTGGCAAGAATAAGTGGAGTCTATTGTTTTATTTTAGATTTTTCACACAGTTAAAAGTCAAGTTGAGAGCAAAAGGGTCTTATATTTAAATGCAACTTAAACAAGAGTTATTGTGCACAACAGTTTTTTAGTAGGTCTGTTTATGGAACCAGTATGTCACAGTGTATTCTGTGAAGTTTTCTATTTTTCTATTTCGATTTGAAACATAACACTTACAGACACTTAAGATAAAGTTCCATATCTCTGGAAGGACTACCATTAATGTCCAGAAGAAGAGAATTGCCTGTAATAGTAATTCTTTATGAATGTATATGTTGGTTTTAATCCCTTGATTTTTAGCAGGAGTGACTCATATCTCATATAATGTACAGAAGACCTGAAAAAAACTAAGATAAAAATTTGAATGAAAGAAATTTCAGATAGTTCAAATTGGTGGAAACTCTGCCTCAAGGCAAAATACAGCAGCTCAAAGTCACTGAAGTGAATTTCAATTTGATAGTCAGTAGCACTTGGCCAATTAGCAGAGAAAACAGTACACACAGCCACTGCAGTGGCAAAATGAGTCAGACTGTAAGGGTGGGTTACCACATTTGTCTGTGTTCTGGAACCAGGAGGTTGGGTTTGTGGAGAGCTTATCTAGAGATACAAAGCTGCCATCCCTTCCTAGGAGTTGTGGGAATAGGTGCGCTATAAAATATAAGACACATCTTGCAATTCTGTTCATCAGACCTGTGCATGGTTCAGATTGTTTATATTGTCCAGAGGGTTTGACCAATACAATGCAGTACATACCTACAGGCAGATAATCCCTGATTGTCATGATCAAAAATCTGAAATACCATCATCCCTGCTTCAAGATTTCTGAATTAAGAATATTGGTCTTTGCCCTTTGTTGGGGTTCTGTCCCAAGTCATGGAATCAGAGAATCATAGAATGTTAAGGGTTGGATGGGACCTTAAAGATCATCTAGTCCTGACTGCTCCTGCCATGGACAGGGACATCTCCTACTAGACCAGGTTGCTCAAGGCCATATCCAACCTGGGCCTGAACACTGCCAAGACTGGGGCACCCACAAATCATCCTGGGCAAGCTGTTTCAGTATCTCACCACCCTGTCAGTAAAGAATTTCTTCTTAGTATCCAGCCTAAATTTCCCCTTAAGTCAAGGCTCTTCAGCTAGCAATTGTGTTTGTCTCTCATGAGCGTAATCAAACAGCAAAAAATAGTAATTAGAATCTCTGTGAAAGCATACAGTTAATTCCTTCAAATTGGTCTATTCACCTGTATGACATTTTGGAGGCTGTTTTGAAGGACTGATGAGACACGTGACAGCAGTTTAAAGACCAAGATCTACACCTTCTCTTTGCTATTGTCTATGTGTATCAAATATATTTTTCTATGAGGGTGAACAGAAGGAAAGGAGTGGGAATACATCATCTAGGTTGCTATGCATAAAGTAGGTCAAATTTAAGAAGATATCACTAACCACTCTCACATTTACTGAGAAAAAGTTATGGTGCTGTTATGCACTTTCATTTTTTTCCAAAACTACATAGCTGTATAGGATTCATCCTGTTCTTTCTAAGATTTGTTGCCAAAAATAAAAAAATTCTGTTAAAGAGCATACACTACATTATAATAATTTTATGAAATTGTACACTTTTGTGTATGAAATAGAGCAGGAGGTTGTCTTTTCCAATCATCTTGTGTCTTTGAGCCATATAAATGTGGTTTATCAGGCTACAGAGATATTTAATATCAAAGTTACATTGCTGAAAATTATAACTGAAGAGCTTTAAAGTCATGGCAGTTGCTTGGTCAACTATTGTCAGTATTGCAAAGGAGGTCATTCACTATTTCAGGCAGTTCTAACTCAACAGTGTGGAACACAAGTTCCTACGTTCCAAGAATGTAAAAGTGGAGTAAAAAAGCAACTTCATAAAAATGGATTAATGTATGGGAGTTTAAAATATAAGATTAAAAAGAAGGAACAGTATCCTGCAGTGGAACAATGAATACACATGGGTCCACATTTATAAATTTTTCATAAGCATTGTCTGGGAGTCTGTTTTTTTCTCTTTTAAGTATTTCTTCCCCAAAGTTATTAACCTCAGGAAGAATAAGCTTTATCCTTCACGGAAAAAAAAGCAACTAAACCAGCATGCTCCAGTACAGTTTAAAATGTAATTTTATTTTTTACCCACTGGAAAGAAGAGATGGGGATTTTATTAGTGCTTCTGTTAATTACCAACACTAAAAGGACCTGAGATATTAGACAATGGTATTTTTAGATGTCGACAAGTTATTTTTAGGAACTTTAATTGGTCCTTCTGCTCTGCAAAATTAATCTCAATGCACTTTTACATAATGTCTATTAGAAATCATCCCAATAAATTAGTTTAAAATTCCTGTAAGTGAGACAGCTTTTCTGTTTTCTCATGTATAGGAAACAAATTTCACCACACAGTGTATTTATTAAGGCTGTAGGAACCAGCAAGTCATGCACCACAGTGCCTAGCTGCCAGAAGCCTGACTCCTACATGAACAGCAGCACATGGAGTTCATGTTCACACTTATATTCATGGGGTGTCATTACCCTTGAGGCTTTTTAAAGGGTAAGGCCTTATAACATCCAAAGAATTCAGCACTCTGCTTTTAAAATAAAAGAAAATATAAAATCAAAACAAATTTTTGCTTATTATTTTGTGGCACTAATATTTAGAGCACTGGCATAGACAATGCCAAGAATTTGGTTCAAGGTGCTCCTTCTCAAAAGACAATTTACATCAAGTTACCAGTAAAGTGTCCCAACCTCCACTTCCCAGGCTAGCTGTGACAGGCTTGGGAGGTCTCCAACCCAAAGAAACATCAGATTTGCGAGGCTACGTGGAAAGTAAGCAGGAAGAAATCCTAGTGGTTTGTGCTGAAAGTGCAGTATCTGGATGCTAAGTTCCAGCTTCATACTTTGTTTATACATTTTATCCCACTCCTTTAGGAAAATTATTATTTTTAGCCATAGGGCTGGGCAAAACTGTACTTTTGCAGATGTGTCAACAAAGTTCTGCACTTCATTTTTTTAACCTATAATCTAAACTTGCCACTCAAAATATCCTGTCTGGTTTCAGGGATACTTAAAAAGAGGAATTCCTGGACCTAAGTGCAAATTTGATCTTCTGAGGAATGAAGTCATCCAGCACAGATGAAATATCGTGTTTCACTGTCTTAGCAGTGGAATCAAAAGCAAGCAGAGAAATCTTGACTGTGGCATTCCAGTGAAGTCACCTGCCTGGCAGGGAACTGAGTTTACACCTTTCATGACTCTCTAGGTCCTCCGAGAGGATGAGGCTTCCAGGTTTGGAGACAGGCTGAAAGAGAATTATTGTTTTTAGGAACTTGAATTCAATGTGTTAATTGTCTTGTGGCACCTGGCGCTGCAAAATACTGTTGTTTCCCTTAAATTAATGTGTGCGAAAGTTTGTCTTGCTTTAGGAGACCAGTCCAACCTCTATTCATCTTAAAAACTTAATATTATAAGGTAGGGTTACAGGAAAGGAGAGGGAAAAGGAAAACACCAAGACATTTCAACTATACACAGCAAGCTCTAACTGAAGTGCATGGCTATTCTGCTGATAGACCCAGTGTAGTCAGAGCCCATCATATTCAGACAGGTCTTATGCAAGGAGGATTAATGTGAATTTAGACAGATGAACTTCATGGTATCATTCATCACAACACTGTAAAGAAGGACAAGATAAATCCTGGAAAAGATACTTATTCACAAAGTATCTGTCAGATTTTTCTCAGCATTTCCCAAGAGAAAATGTGGCAGAATGTACTGGGGCACTGAAACAGACAATACCATGAAGCTCCCATGGAATGGTGCATATACCCTGATTTTTGTGTTTCTATTGTTCAAAGGCCCCTTGGCTTCATATATTTGGCTCAGACTTCTTAAGTATATGCTGCAGGAGCCAAACAGGGTTTATGAACTAGTGGACTTCTGATCATTTCTGCTACACTGGTGGCATAAAGCAGATGATATGGTGGAAGAGGAACTAGAGAAAGTGAAAGTGAGAAGAAAAAATCCAGTCTAGATGCAGTGCCTCAAGGCTATTGTTTTAGGTGGCAAGAAGTCGTGAAAGACACCAGTGGGAGGCTCACCTATCCTCAAAGTGAAGAAAATGCACTTGTGAGGCACCAATAGGAGAAAAAGAGGGATTTGTACTTCTTCATACAGTGCAGTGTTTTAAAATTCCATCTTACATCAACATATAATCTTTTATGATTAAAGCTTTGGCAGATTGCTGCCTATCCTGTCTTAGGTATACCATACAGAACATGTATCTTCATAGGTCTTTCCCTTTTGCAGTATCCCATCAGCTACAGTGAACCTTTTAGATACATTGAAAAAGCAGCTACACTGAATGAAATCTTATATTGTCACAATTCCAGGAAGAGTCAGCTACCCTGTAGCTATCATCTCTGCCTGTGTCATTCCCTAAATCATTACCTATGATGGTCTTCTTTCTAAACACCTGTACTTCTTTCCACAATTTATGCATTTCAAAAATGACCTCTAACATAACCCACCTTTGAGGAAACAGATGGCATACCCTGAGGGCCCATCAGAGTCCATGCATAGCTTAACCCATATGGCACTGGGGAATGCCATTTGTATTGTTTACTCAGTGCAGTTAGCAGGCAGACTTTCTAGGGCTATCACTATCAAGTGTTTCTTTATTCTTCTATTTTTTTTTTACTATTACCAGTGCATTCAAACTCTATACAATCAAAACAGCACGATGCAAATTATGTTCAAAACAAATTCCCAGGCCAGTGACACACAGAAAGGAAACATGCCCTGATGAAAAAAATCAGTATTGCAGTAGGGCCCACATGTAATTTCATCAATTAATTCTAGGCTTCCACATGCAGTTTTGCTGCCCCTTTTCAAACAGTTCTGGAAAGTTCACCAGTATGGTTTTAAGCTCTTCCCTTGCAGCAACACTTGAGAGGGGCCTCTTTAGCCCTCTTCCTTTGAATCTAATGTAAAATTTTCCCAGGTGGTCACTTGTCATGCACCCCTGATGCTAACAGACTAATATGTACAGAGCTAAATGTTTACAAAGAGCTTTTCCTTGACTAGTTCTAGCCTAAAACTTTTACTTTTTTTATTTTACTCAAGTTGTTCAACACTGACAAGTATAGAGATCCATTACAAGTTTGTTTAAATTAACTAGTTTGTGGCTTTATTTTTATTCACCTTTTTCCTTATTTTTCCCTCAGTTATTTAATGTAAATTATTATGGATATAGTTCTCTTTCTGTTTCATTTTTTGAATAGTTGTGCATCTCTTCTTATGCATTTTTAGAAGTGCGAAAGAAAGACAAACGCTGCAAACAAATTCATACTTTTATGGTTTGAAAAATTAGCTATGTTTACATAGAAGAGAAATCACAGGAGCTTCTGTTTTTCAGTTAATGTTGGTTGAAGTTGAGGAATACCATAGGTCAACTACATCCACAGCCTTTCCTTCATCTACTAAGTGCATCACTTTGTCATAGAAGGAGATCAGGTTGGTCAAGCAGGATAAATCCATGATCTCTTGATAAATCCATGTTGTCTGGGCTTGATCCCCTGGATGTCCTGCATGTACCATGTAATGGCACTCGGGATGATCTCTTCCATAACTTTGTCTGGAACCGAGGTTTGACTGACAGGCCTGTAGTTCCCAGGATCATTCTTCTGACCCTTCTTGTAGATGGGCATTACATTTGCTTATTTCCACTCAGCTGGAACTTCTCCAGTTAACCAGTTTTCTTAAGTTCTTTTCTTGTCATTGTAGGATAATTCTTCATATCAGTATCACTGCATATAACCATATTTGACTAAATTATTATATCTTCACCATGCAAGCGGTGTCTTGCATTTTGTTTTGCCACAAATGTAGATGAGAGATTTTCAGTGTTCACATGAAGTTGGAGGAGTTTATTGTATGAAACAAATACAGATGGACTGTGTAGCCTAAGCTCTAGCTTTGTTTATGTGTTTTACACTGGAACAGAACTTGCAAACGCCCTTCAAGTTGCTCATCCAAACTTTACTGAAAAACTGCAAGAGCATGGGACCTGTTCATATCTACTGCTGTCACTTCTGACTTGAGGTGTTTATGAGTTGCTGTGCTTAGTATGTGGTGTGGCAGAGGAGGTTGGAATGTTGACCACTGGTAGTGTGAATTGGTCAAAACTGGGAAAAGACAGGCCAGATAGGCCTTTGAAATTTTGGTCTATCAGACAAAGAGTAAAATTATCTTTGATAATTCAGTAACTTGCAGAAATTTCCCATTCTTTGTAAAGTTCAGCATGATTGATTGCTTTGAAATGGCT
>NW_008666329.1:50570-59328 GCF_000695815.1 Acanthisitta chloris | reverse complement strand
CTTTCCCTTATCTTTCCTCTGTTGCTACCATGCTGTTAGCGTTTGAGAGAGTATTTGTGCAGCTTTCCCTCTTCATTACTGAACAAAATGTCCCAGAAGGTTTTTTTCTAGAGTGCACCTCTCAGCATCTGTGTTGTGGCCATCAAAGTGCTTTATTATCTAAGGACGTGCATGGCAAAATAAAACAGCTTTGCACAACTTCAGTATCTGTATTCTTCTTGTTGTGTGATCTTGTTGACATAATGCAGAAATAGGCCTCAGGGAGGTCAAACAAAGCAAATCACTGAGGTGCTGCTAGTGAAATTTAAACTAGTCAAGGTGTAGCTGAAACAGAGAGGGAAATAGGAAGGAATGGGAAGGACAGGCAGAAACAAGACAGTGTTGATGCCTAATCCATATTTATTGATCTTGTTTAGCGATGTATGAGGAATGAAAACTTGCCAAGAAAAATATGAAAACTTTTGTCTGCAAAAGGGTTATTTGGGAGCTAATACTTCCTTCAGTCAGAGCCTGAGGCAGGAGGGTATTGCAGTAGTGAGTACAGCTGAAGTGATCAGTGCCTCTACAGCATGAAAGCAAAGCTAATTGGTCAGCAAATATCTGCAACCCAATAACATCCTGCATGGCATGTGGAATCCAACAGTGCACGTAGCGAATGGAGATGGGAGACATATGCCCTTGTAAACATGATAATAATATGCATAAGAAGTTTAATAAATGATTTTACAAGTTGCCTGTTGTTCTTTGTTTCATTTTTTTCTCATTATCACTATTCAAAGACATTTTTAGTGCTGCTCCTCTTTCTAACCTTGGGTTATTTCAAACAGATGTGTTTGAAGTGCTTTGCTTGTGTTCCACTAAATGTGTGCAGGAAATTTCAGGAATTTTTTTTTCCTTCTTACATAAACAGCATGAATGAAAAGTGTTTCCTACAATTTACCATTTTATCAGCTGCACACAACTTTCTTCTCATAACTTTTAGGGCAAACTTTGCATAGCTTCATTTCTATCTGCAAGTGCATTTTGTAGTACAATGAATAAGTCATCAATTTCAAAATCTCATTATCCCCCAGGAGGTCATTTCCCAATCATGCTCTCCAAGTTGGCTAACTGCACTTTTGATCCACAAGTTACTGGATTTGCATTTCGTGGAATCTTGAGGTTTTTCTGTAGCGTTTGCAATCATTAATTTGTACCAGCTCAAGCAGCCATTTTCACACCTCTTTGTGGCTCAGTAAAAGAGAGATGAGTTATAGAAGTTAAAATAAGGAGGTAAGATTCCACCAAGCAGATTGTGTTGGTATTGTCTGGAATACTTAGTTTTCCTCTTAGTAGCTGGTACTGTGCTGAAGCAGTGCTGTGCTTTGGGTTTAGTATGAGAACTGTGTTGATAACACACTGCTGATTTAGTTACTCCTAAGTCATGCTTACCCTAAGTCAAGGACTTTTCTGTTTCCCGTGCTCTGCCAGTGAGGAGGTGCACAAAAATCTTGGAGGACCCATAGCCAGGCCATCTGACCCAAAGCAGCCAAAGGAATATTCCATACCATAAAGTGTCATCCCCAGTATAGAAACTGGAGGCAGTTGACTAGGAGCTGCTGATCACTGCTTGATGAACATAAGTCAGTGGGTGCTGAGAAATGGTATTGTGCATCCCTTGTTTCTCTCAGGTGTTTTTTCTTGCTCTTTCTCGTTCTTATTGTTGTTATAATTACTATTGTTGTAGCAATCTAGTGAGGAGATCTCCCTGCCCATGGCAGGGAGGTTGGGACTAGGTGATCTGTAAGGTCCATTCCAATTCTTTAATTCTATGAGTCTATGATTGTTATATTTTGATTCCTTTCACATATTAAACTGTTCTATCCCAACTCGTGAAGTTTACTTTTTATTCCTTCTTCAATTCTTCTCCCCACCAGGTGCAAAGTTTTGAGAGAGCAGCTGTGTGGTACTTAACTGCCAAATGGGGTTAAACCACAACAGTGATATATTCTTAGGATGGACTTCTTGGGATGCTTTTTTCAGCTGATCTCTACATAGGACATGTAGTCTTAGAGAAATGAGCATGGTTTAGAAATTTGCTTTGACCTAAATGTAGCTTGACCATCAGTGGTACATTGGTCAGATTGTGATTTTGGGATAAGGCAAGTTCCTGTGTGTATTAGTAAATATGCAGGTTTGAAAGGCCAGTAGTGCTTAGCCACAGTACACCTGGATCTGTTAGGCAGGCTGTTAATTAAAGTAGACAAGAAAGCAGTCTTCAGTGCGAAGTCCAAACTACCAGGGTGCCAGTAAAGACCACTGTGAACAACTCTTCTGAATAATTTGCATTTCAAAAAAACCCCATGATTGAGCTATTTTTTTGTTATAATTTTTTTCTTGACAACCTCCATCTTTCATTTTGTCATTGCCTCTTCTTGCCATTTCTGCAAAGATTATGGTTTTCCTAATAGTGCCCAGTTTGTTAAAAATTCCAGCTGGCCTGTCTCTAGTTGGGGTCATTGATTGTGACTTCAAGTGCATGCAGCTGCCTTAGGGATCTAGAGAAACTTAGAGGTCCATTAGAGTAAGCAGAAGTTTGCCAAACCCAGCAAAGAACATTGAAGTCATGTAGGAATTTGTCATTAATCTGTGCCTAGCTCTTGCTGTAGCTGATGGAATATAGGTGTGTTATAGCCTTTGTCTGGGTCTCAGGAAATGCTGATGACTGAAGGTGGTCTGAAAGCAAGCAGCCTGGGAACCACTTCTCCATCCTTTAGGCCCAGTGCTCTTCAACATCTTCATAAATGACTTGGATGCAGGACTTGAAGGTACACTAAGTATGGTAGCAGATGATACAAAATTGCGAGGAGCTGTTGACTCCCTTGAAGGCAGAGAGGCCCTGCAGAGACACCTTGATAAATTAAAGGTCTGGGCAATCAGCAACCATATGAAATCTAACAAGGGCAAATGCTGGATTCTGCACCTGGGATGAGGCAGCCCTGGATATATGTATAGACTGGAGAGGGAGAGGCTGGAGAAGCACTGCAGAAAGGAATGTGGGGGTCATTCTGGTCAATGCCAAGTTGAATATGAATCAGCAGGCAGGAGGACTGACTGTGTTCCAGGGTGCATCAAGCACAGCATTAACAGCCAGTCAGGGAGGTTGTTGTCCCACTCTACTCTGCACTGGCATGGCCTCACCTTGAGTGCTGTGTGCAGTTTTATGTGCCACAATGTAATAAGGATATAAAGCTATTAGAGAGCAGGAGGGCTATAAAGATGGTGAAGGGTCTAGAGCGGAAGTCATACGATGAGTGACTGTTGTTACTTGGCTTGTTCTGCCTAGAGGAAATTGAGGGAAACCTCATTATGGTCTACATCCTCCTCACAAGGGGAAGTGGAGGCACCAATTTCTTTTCTCTGGACGCCAGTGATAGGAACAGCATGAAGTTGTGTCAGGGAAAGTTTAGGTTTGGTATTAAGAGGTTCTTTGCCTAGAGGGTGGTTGGGCACTGGAACAAGCTCCCCAGGTAAGTGGCAATAACGGCCAGAATTCAAGAAGCATATGGACAATGTCCTCAGGCACATGGTGTGATTATTGGGGCTGTCCTGTGCAGGACCAGGAATTGGACTTGTGGGTCCCTTCAAACTCAGAATATTCTATGATTCCTTTCCTTACTGGGCATTTCTGAAGACCAAATATTCCTGTCTGAACTTCACACTGCATGTGGATTCTAATCTGCACTTCCCTGACTGTCCTGTGGGTTCTTAAATGCTTCTCTTGAACATAATTGACTTTAGGAACTGGAAAGAATGAGACAATGACAGACTTTCTGCCTGTGGATATTTCAAGGGTAACAGATGGGGTATAAGTAAGGCTACAGTGAAATATTTTGAAATTATCTGTTGAACTTTTTCCTGATCTCTGCAGTGTGTATTAAGTAAAGAGTAAGCATGGTGCTCTGACATTCAGATCTGCAGAAAGCAATCTGCTAGCATCATTTGGAAGAATGACCTTGTTCAAGGACCCAGAAATGTGATAATTGTTTTTTCAAAGAAACGGATTCCATCTGTGTAAAACAAAGTGGAATGCACTGTTGGATGCATCAACACTAAACTAATAGTATGTGTTAGTTGCCTCAAATGCAAATTTAGACTTATCTCTCTGGGTATTGTGGAATGGTTTGGGTTGAAAGAGACCTTACAGATCATCTTGTTTCAACACCCCTACTATGGGCAAGGACATCTTCAACTAGGTCAAGTTGCTCAGAGCCCCATTCTTGGATTCAGTGATTGTACATTGACCATACAGTTTCCCAAAAAAAACTAATTCACATTAACATCTCAGAAAGAAGTAGTCTGCCAAAAAGAAGGCTTGCTTTGAGAAATATCAGCTAGTTGTAAAAGTAGGATATAGCAGCCTTTCTTTCTTTCCCACATCTGAAATTTATCCTTGTTCAGCTCTCAGATTTATTCAGTGAAAGAGACATTTTACCTCATCTTAGTTGCCTGAAAACACAATGATCATTTAAGCTCATTTGCTGGCTCATTTCTCTCACTAGTGAGGAAAGGAAGCCACATCTCTTGTGCCATGAGCATCTCTGTGCCTGAATTCTTATAAAAGGTTAGTGCCAGGTGAAGTGATTGACTTGAATGAATAAAGACCCTTGAGCAAGACTTCTAATGACCATATCACCAAAGACTCTAAAATCAAAATTTTGCTCACATTATGGTTTTTTGCTGGTTATATTTTCTGATTCAGTTCCCAAAGTTCAGAATCGGAGAATGGGGCAGGTGCTTGCACATGAGGGGAGAGCATATCCTGTAGAGTTTTCAGTAGCAGGAGATGGAGACAAAGGTAATTCGAAGAACTCAGTGCTGAGGAGGTGCTCAGGCTGTTGCTTTACTAAAAAATTTTCAGTAAGCCAAAGTTTGCTAATATTTTGGGCACAGGACTTCTCTTCCATTAATAAACATCAAGGAATTTATTACTGTGAAGTGAAAATATGAACTGTATATGATTTCACTTATAGCTGGATGATGTGATCTAAAGTTTATTTGACTTAAGGTGAATTGAAGCAATCTGTTCATCATCCTGCCAAGATTGCTGAACCAAAACTATTGTTGCATTGTTATGTTTCTAAATAGTACAAAAACAATTGGTTGCTTCACTTTTTTTATTTTTTAAATTTTTTATTGAAAGGAAGAAGGATATTTTGGGAAACATGAAAAAAGCAAAACAACAACTTGGAAAATTGCATGTAAACTTTTCTGATGAAAAATGCCAGTGTAGCAATGCCATGTATTTGCTCCTTGCAAACATTTTTTTTCAGTCCTCTCAGTGTTGTATCTTGCATTTTTTTCCTATACAAAAGCAATGACAGAAGATTGCTATCCAGCCTAATACAAATCCATTGGGTCACAGGCTACTAGTTACTCTATTTTATATTGTGCTTTGAGAATTACTGCTGGAGCTGACTTTCTAGGTTGTGTCTTTTCCTCAGTGGTTCACATATGCTGTATATGCCAAGCCTTAGATTAATAGAAGAAGTATTTCTTTGCTATTAAAATGCCTCTGTGGCATCAGTGCCTTCAGGAAAAGTCAAGTCTCCTGATACTCTCTGCATTTTAAGAACTTCATGCAAATTCACAAAAATGTTTTAACTTGTCAAGACTTTATCCCATTCTCTTTTTAAAGAATGGGATAAATTCTTCTTATTCTAAACATGTAATTCTTGGATTGTTTAAAATATTTAGATTTTACTGCTTGCTTTAATATCTTCATGTCCTCTTTCTTCCCCTGTTTTCCTAATTTAGTTGAGTGAAGGAGAGGAGAAAATAAAATAGCACAGATATATAAACTGGTTTTGATAGATGAGAGTTTTTCATACCAATTTTTGTTTTCCGAAAGTCTGTTCTCCCTCACTCCCAACAATAATAATATTCTGACAAAAAAGCTTCCATGAGTTCTGTTTAATACAGATGGGATAGTCTAAGGTGACCACTTGATCTAATGAAAATCATAGCATTTCCTAACCTTGTACAGTGTTTCAGCAATAGTGCTTCTAAATACACTTTCATACAACTTTGCATATGTGTATATCAGTCATTATGAATAGCTGATGTTTGTCAACAGATACTATTTAAGAAGTTACTTCCTTCTTATGGCTGGATTGAAATTCTCTCTCTTAGCTCCTGTGTTAAATTCCAAGTGATTTCTATTATGGCTTATTTCAATGTGACTAGGGGACAGTCATAACTCACTGACTTGTTTGAGCCTAAATATAACCTAGTGTTTGCCTGGCATCATTGTGACCAATCTTGGAAATGTGATTTTTGTTGATTTTTTTGTATGTGGTTTTCAGAAACTTGCAGAATTCCAAAAGTTTTCACCTGTATTCTGGGTCTCATGCTGGGAACTGATGCTCACTTTCAAACCTATTTCTCTTTATACTCATCAGACTTTTGTTTTCCTTTTTCCTTTAGATTGCGGTCTTTGGTAAAGCAATTAGAGAGAGGGGAAGCTTCAGTTGTAGACCTAAAGAAGAATTTGGAATATGCTGCAACTGTTCTTGAGTCAGTATATATTGATGAAACTAGGTGAGTTAGCTACAGAGATCAGCACTCTTGTATCTATTACCAATGACACAAAATTGTGATTTACATGTCTATTGGGAAATTTGTTTGAACCAAGATTTATTACTGACAGACCACACGTTTTTAATCATTAGAATGTTGTGTTCTGTGTAGAGCAGATTGCCAATCCTTGGTTTAAATGCTTCTATAAGATTCCTGGGGCAGGGGAGGAGATCAAAAGCAATCATAAATGTGATGTGCATTCTCTTGGAGAAATGTTTACATAATAATTGTGTCCTACTTTTTCGGAACATTTCTAAAGTCCTACTCATCTATTCCTTTTGGATAATGCTAAATCCTTTCACTTGTATCAAGCCTTTGAAATTGTAAAAAAAATAATTTACTCCAGGTCATGATAGAGGTAGACTGGTAAGACATTGCAGAGGAGTTCCTCTCTCATTGTCATTTACCTGCTGCTAAATGCACTTGTAGAGTCACTGCAGATGGCATAACTGGGAAAGGAGAGGATTACATGTTACTAACTCAGAGGTTAGAAATGACCATAAATGACCTCTAAAGGACAGAAAGGTCAGGAATACTGGTGAGCTGAAGATATGCTTCAGAAGGTTGATACTTTTTGTTTGTCAGCCTAGATTTACAATCTGACATTTAAGTGTACAAGCAAATAAACAAACTGTTGAAGACTTGTATAATTGTGTTTGATTAGGGCTGATGAACAAAAGACTTTTAACAGCTGCTTTAAATCGAATATATGTGAGTTTCATTTTTTTTCAAGAATGTTATAGTGCACTCTAAGAGCCTGTTTACCAACTTTTTCCTCCCCTTCCAGGCGTTTACTGGACACAGAAGATGAACTCAGTGACATCCAGTCTGACTCTGTACCCTCAGAGGTCCGGGACTGGTTGGCTGCTACCTTCACACGGCAAATGGGGATGATGCTGAAAAGGACAGAGGAAAAACCTCGGTTCAGGAGTATTGTCCATGCAGTGCAAGCTGGGATATTTGTGGAAAGGTGAAGTAGCATGTAATTACCTTGTTCTAGTAACTACCCAGGTGCCATAGATTGCACCTGTAGTATGTTATGACACAGTGACAGGAGGTGGAGGAGAGTACCTGAGGCCAGAAAACCTCAGAGAACTAGTAGATGACTCTGTTGAATGAAGAACACTTTAATATGCTTGTACTTATGCCTCTACACAGACCTGGATAGCACCTCAAAATCTGGGATTGAGTAGCAGATTACAACTTGAAACAATATATACTCCTCTATTCTTAGTATAGTACAGATGTAATAGCACGGTTGGTGTCACTTTGACAGAGAATATGCACTTCTGTATAGCCCAAGGTCAGGAGTGACAGCATTTAAAATTTGGTGTGGCCTGACCAGACTCTCCTTTACCTCTGCTTACCTCTTCATATTTCTTATGAAAAACTGCTGAGAAACAGAACAAAATCCTTCATCCTAGTATTACTGGAATGAACTATAAATCAAGACTGATGTGAAAATTTTGGAGCTCGGAGAGGATTAAAAAAAGACCATTGAGTACTCTCACACTTCTCTGTTGCGATTGTTGCTAAAACCAGTTTTACTCTCCCTTTATTTATTTCAATTTGGACTAATTTCCAATCTTACCTTTTCTTGTCAAGTAGCCACTCTTCACTGACGTTCTTCCTTCAAAACAGAGGGAGGGCTGGCACATGTGAAACTGTCAACAGTCTTAAGATAGCCTGTCAGACAGCAGGTCCCAGGTCTCTACAGCAAAATTAAGTCAGGAATTGAAGAGCAGAGCACCTTTCACTGTTCATCAGAATTGCAGTGACAGACTAGCAGCCCCCTGTGCAGAAGGTTGGGCATATCAGAGAGTGGACCACAAGTCTCAGAGTCGCACAGCGGCCTCCTTCGACGTGACTACAGCCAATATTTTTATCTGTGCATGAAAGTTACTGTACATGTCTTAAGAGTGGCAGCAAATTGTGATAAGACTAAACCTGTTATTTCCCCTTGGAGCAGGTTTCTCCTAGGTTTGACAGGCTATTTGTGAATTAACCCTCACCAGTTGGGGACTTGCTCATCAAGGGAGCAAAGGAACTGCAGAGAGTTGGCTGCAGTAGGCTGTTTTCCAGCTGCTCTGAATCATTGTGACACAAAGGAGGAAGTGTTCAGGCATGATAAGGCATCAGA
>NW_008666329.1:31197-50554 GCF_000695815.1 Acanthisitta chloris | reverse complement strand
GAGATTCTACCTGAATCATCACTCAAGAGAAGGCTATGGAGCTCCTGACTGGAGTGATGAAGGGATAAGAAAATCTGTAATTTGGGGAATGGGTGAATATAATTCTCCAAAGGGGGATGAATTTTTTTCAGGTCTGAGTGCAGAACATGACAAAGAGAAAGGGAAGTGAAGGAAGACACAGGATCATTTCAGATGGGAGAAGAGAGGTTTTCATCACCTCCTTTCAGTCCTGCATTTCTTAAGGAAAAAAGGGTAACCTGTGGAAAGGCATTTTAGGTGTGACAGTGTTTCTGCATTCACCAAGTGTGTTGAATGCAGTGTGACCTGAAAACAAGTTTAAAATCTGGTACATACTTCAATGCCTTGTTTAGTATGGTTATGGATGTTGATTCTAGCCTTGCACTTTTTCTCTCCTTGAGAGAAAAAAACCCATGCAGACAAAATTAACAGCTGTTCCAAACTGAATTCATTGCATACAACAAATGATTTCTGAAGTATATTCAGAATTTGCTTGCATGTGGGCCAGCAAGGACTAAGGGAAGTGACAAATCAGTATAGTTTTCTGCAGTGGAAAATGGGAAATATCTTGTTTGGTTGAGTGTAGCATTTCTGTTTGATGAAGACCTAATATTGGCAAATTCTTTATCATGTCCTGCAGGATAACCAAGTTATGAAAGACTGGAGAATGTGTAGTCTCAAATTAGGATTTACAATAAGAATAATGTAGAGAATATTGTACAACTTAGGAGCAAGATGGAAGGAGAAAAACTAAAATTGCAGTTAAGGTTTTCTGGTCTAAATTACAGTAATTTTACTTTACCATTACAGTCTCCTTTAATGGTCAGTTGCTTTATGATTTTTGTTGATTGTTTAATATTGCTTAATTTCATTCATGTGTTGCCTTATCTATTTTATCTTGGTAGAATGTACAGAAGGACTTCAAATATGGTTGGCTTGAGCTACCCACCAGCTGTTATTGGAGTGCTAAAGGTAATCCAGATAAATAGTATTGAAGGGGAGCCTGTACAAAGCACCAAGATAATACTGTGATATTTGACTTGACAAGGGTGTCTTGGTACTTGGCCTTTCCCTGTCTCTGACATTTAGTTTAGTTCACTTACATTAATCATTTAACCAGCCTAAGAGAATATCCTTTCAATAAAGGAAACAATAGAGTTCAAGGCTGTGGCCATTTTCAGGTTGTGAAGGTTACAGCTCTGTTCTAGATTACAGTGATTAAACCGAGGACTTAGGAATTAATCACAGCATCTCACAGGGAAGAAAGAAAACACAGATGTAGAGAGGTGGAGAAGGAAAGTTGCTGTGAGAGAAAGGAATTTCTCACATTATTCAGCTTCGGGTCTTCAAGGTGACACTCAGTTTAGGAATATTGACCCTTCTATGAGTTTTGAGGTTTCAGAGGTAAAATGATTAGTAGGAATTAGCCTGAAAAAAACCCAGGAATGTTCAATCCATGGAGCAATTGCAAGGGTCCTGACTTAGGCAGGAATTATCAAGAACACAAACACAAGCCAGCAACCAGCGGCCTGCACAGCAGCTTTGCAGGTTATGTTGCATATAGTTCAAACATGCCATATAATGGTAAAAAAAGGAGATGCAGTGGAGCAATACACAGGTATAGTAAGTGTAATTAAGACATCTTGCTACATTACTACTCACTGGAAAGACTTACAGTTAGGGTATTGAATCCTTTTAATTTTGAATAATAGAACTCATCAAAAGATGCGGAGGAATTGCAAAAGGTCCTTCTGAATGCAAGAAGAATGATCAAATATCCTTTTCATATAGAGAATCAGTGTCCACCCACAACTTTTTCCTACTGCAGGTTAGTTTCACTCCTGCAAATGGGATCTAAATTCTTTGTTCTAGATTGCCATAATCATCATTCCCCTCAGAGTTATTCTAATTAGGACAAGGATTGAGATGACATGAAGTCAAAGCAAGCTTATTTTTTAACTGTGTGCTCTCATTTTTGCTGCTGTGGACAATAGGACTTCTACACTGAGTAACCCAAGGCTGTGGAATCACAGCTTTTTGGCAAACTGAGATTGGTTTTAATAAAACAATTAAATACTGCAGCTTCTGAAAAACATTCGGATTGTAGCAGTGCAAGTCCTAGATGTATAATCTGTCTCACTTTTTTCTGTGGATTAGAAGTTAGGCATGTTTTTAATTGATTTCACAGCATCTCGCTCTGTATAATATATTGGATACTGATTTTAATACTGCAGTAGTCTATTGCCTTTCTCCATGACATGGGTGTGAGCATGTAAGACCTGCTGCCACAAAAGGGACAATGAGCCTTATCTATCACTTGAATAGTGGCCATACATACTGTTCATACAGACATGTTTGAATAAGTAAGTATGCTCATTTACTGAGTGAGTTGTGGTGATCTGCTGTTCGTCAGTGTAGTGGTAGAGACAGAACTTCACATAAATTAATGCTGAATTAGTTACCTGCTTTAGAAATTAATTTTTCAGTCTTTTTTGTTGCCCATTCTGTCATGGCAATATTTACTAGGCTAGCTAATATACGGTAATGAACACAGGACCTGTAGTCACTTACAATGTCTGCAGTATAAACTCTTGCTTGTCTGTAGCTGTGAAAATGTCAGGCCTTCCAGCAACGTTGAGCAGAATAACATCTATCCCTGAATCCTCTTGTTGGCTTATATAACAATTCTCCAAGTTTAAGAAGAGACAGAAAGGCAGGAAACTGAGTATTTAGAAAGAATTGGTATTTCTCTTCATCTCTAGGTTCCCCAAAGCAGTGGAGCAATGACCAAGTAATAAGGACACAGAACTGAGTAGTAATATGTCTTGGATCTATTTTCTGTTACACCACAGTTACCATATGTGGCATTAGAGCTGCTTATGACACTTCCACTGAGGCTACAGGGTGAGTGACCTAGCAACATGCATAGCACAGAAAGTTTCCAAACCCTTACTTCTGCTCTCCTTAGGGGGGAGAAGAAACAGTTTTTCTGCTCTGTCACAAGACATCTGTGAAGTTTCACCTCCCTTTATATCTCTTCCCAATATAGGGATCACTTCTGTGTTAAAATTTTTTTAAGGTCATAAAATCCACAAATTTTAAAAGGGTAACTGATGCTGCTGCAAGCCTCTAAGCCATCTGTGACACTTTCATGCTTCTGGTAAGAGGATTTCCCCCCCCCCCAGTGATTCAGAGTAAAATGCTGATGTCATTATTGTCAATAGCAAAACTTCTGTTGACTTAACAAGAGCAAAGATTTCTGCCTAATTAAAATCTAAATAGCTCCTCTATGAAAATTGTCATGTATGTGGTTAACCATTTTTTCATGCAGAAGAACAGCTCAGATGTAGTAGCCTGTAATTTCACAATTTGGTAAATTTTGTCTGCTATGAGACCACAACATTAACAATAAAGGAAATCCCACCCCTATATTTTCTACAAGGTAAGATTGCCTTACAGTGAATTAATTTTCAGCATAATTGAGACATTATGTTCAATGTCTTATGACCCAGAAGTAAATTATTATATACCTGCAAGTTTAAAATTAATGTGTTTCAATGACTGAGATAAGTGATTATGAAATTAAAACACACAAAAATGGGAAAATGCTTTAAATTGTCCAAGTGGATGCTTTGGCACTATTTTTCTCACTCGTTTTCTAAGCTTGTTCAAGGGTTTCGAAACTTCTTTCCTTGGTGGAAGTTTTTCCTCTTGGTTGTTTTTCCTCTCCAATGCCTATTGAAAGTCTTGAAAATCTGCAACTTCTGATTGTTTTTCTGTGACTTGGGTCACAATGCTGGAGAAGTTTGACCCTGTATTCAATTTGTCAGCTCCATACAGTTTGTAATATCAGCTGCTCAGCAAGGAAGAGATTTACTGGGATAGGTGAAAGCAGAGCTGAATCTTGAGTATCCTTGATGTTCACTCACTAATTAGCCTCTCTGTGAACTGTACTGCCACAAGGGCTATACTCAGCTCTGTGTAATCAACACTATACTAGTAGCAATGCTGTTGGGATCAGCTCATGCTGAAAAGAGATGGTAACAAAATATGTTGGTCTCATTCAGGACAGGAGTCCTGTAGCTATGCTGAAGTATGGGTGACCAACCAAAAGGTGGTTAAAATGTCTTTTGCATTTGACTTGAAGTTAAGTCCCTAACTGGAACATGACCATGGCAACAAACAACAAATGTGCATTGGACTTTAAGAGCCCAGTAGATAGCTGTAATTTAACATTTTTAGTATTGCTAAAAAAGGTGGCAGATTTTTACATGAACTCTAGTCCTTAACAGTACTCAACTTTGTGTCTAGCCAACCTTCATTTCTTGCCACAAGGAAATGGGAGGTAACCTGTGAGAAAATTTTAAAGTAGAAGGACACTTCAATGTATGGATGCCAATCTTTAATATATGGTTTAAGTAGAGTCATTTGGATACATTTCTGTGGGAAGTACATAAAACTTTTCAGCCATCAAGAGCGATAGAGAGTTAGTCTTGTGCCAGATGCAGCTACATGGCTGATCTGTATATCATTCTTCAGCTACAACTCCCATCTGCATCTGCTCTTTGTTAGGGGAAGGAGAGAAAGTTTCATATGGTTTCAGAAACATCCAATTCTGAGGTCAAGGAGCTTCATCTTGCTAGATAACGAGTGCTGTCAGTTCCCATGGGCTCCACTAAAAGTTGAGTTGAACTTAACCTTCTGGAAGAAGGTAAACACCTTACACTTATGAGTTGGAAAGTGAACTTTCTCTCCTTGGTCTCTTAGGGTCATGCTCTTTGGGAAATTTAATCTGCAATAATCACAGTTCTGGACTGATATTAAAATCAGAAGGAATTAAGTTGCTCTTTGGGTCTAGCAAGATAGTCCTTAGTTATCATTTTGGGTGATTGAACAGTAAGCGATAAAAATATTAATTCAAGTGCCTGTATTATTTTTTTACTGCAAAAACCCCAAACATATAGTCTTATTCTGTTTAAAGCATTAGTGAAGCATTGGAGGGCTTTGCTCACAATACAAAGTTAAAAGAACTCCATAGAGACAGCAAAATCCAGAGGCTCTGATGTCATTAAAAAGCATATCTTCATTATTCCTCTTTTCTTCAAAGTTAATTTTCTTCTTCATATAGACATAGCACATGGGTAGAAAACAGAGAGGGGTAAAATCAGCTGGAATAGGGCCATCTCAAGGTATAGGGTAATAAAGCAAACAAGGATTTTTGTCTTTTAGGGTTCATCCTTTGGTGCTTAAATTCTGATGTGGAGAATTGCCATGTTTAAAGTAAACAAACAGCATACATGTTGTTAATGGAAGCTTCTTAAACATGAGTCAAACAATACTGATGAGTATACTGATACCATGAGTATACTGATGGTTCTGCATTGGTTAAATGGAATTGAAGAATTTATTTTAAAAACCCTTTACACTTACATCACTACTCTATTTCTCAAATTGTAGATTGTGAGAGAAATTGAACTATCATGGTAAAAGGGATTACCATATTAACTGTCTTTTCTACCTGTCCTTACAGAATGTAGACAAGTGGTCCTTTGACGTATTTGCACTAAACGATGCCAGTGGGGATCATGCACTAAAATTCATTTTCTATGAACTTCTCACACGTTATGATCTGATCAACCGTTTCAAGGTCAGTAGTTAGAAGAGAGTTATCTTCTTCCGTGTTGGATTTTGTTCAACTTCTCTCTCATCCCTCTTTGTCCCATTCAAAATACAATTTTAGTGATCGATCTTTGAAGACTCTGTGAACACTTTCCTCAATAAGCAAGACCAGATGTGATTTAAGTAGTACTTTCATTTGTAACATGTAACCATGAACTGGATGGGATTCCAAACAGGCTTCCCCATGAAAACCATATCATATAATGCTTTTGATTCTCTGAGAATGATGGTGTCATTCTCCTTGGCTTCATAGGACCCTTAACCATGCTGGCACAAAAAGATAACCAATGCAAATTCAAATTCATTACAATTAGTGTGGCAGCAAGTCAAGGGAAGTGATTCTGCTCCCCTACTCTGCTGTCATGAGACACCATCTGCGTCCAGGTCTGGAGTTCTCAGCATGGACCTGTTGGAGCTGGTCCAGAGGAGGGCCACACAAATGATCAGGGGGCTGGAGCACCTTTCCTATGAGGAAAGGTTGAGAGAGTTGGGGTTGTTCAGCCTGCAGAAGAGAAGGCTCTGGGGAATTTCAGCCTTCTACTACTTGAAGGGGGTCTATTAGAAAGATCAGGGAAAACTTCTTAGTAGAGCCTGTTGCAACAGGACAAGAGGTAATGATTTTAAACTAGAAGAGGATAGATTTAGACTAGACATAAGAAAGATTTTTTTTTTATGGTGAGAGTGGTGAAACACTGGAACAGGTTGCCCAGAGAGGTGATAGATGCCCCATCCCTGGAAGCACTCAAGGTCAGATTGGACTCTGAGAAACCTGATCAAGTTGCATGGGCAGGTGGACTAGGTGACCTTTTAAAGTCCCTTCTAACCCAAACTATCCTATAATTTTGCAATTGTTACAGAGGTTTTTGGATACAAAAGCTATGTATCTTTTCCTCCAACTTTGAACAGGCTTAGATTCAGATAGCAGAAACATTGCCATCCAGGTCTTGACCATTCTCCCCACACACATACTCTGTTGTCCCTTCCTCTATTGACACTTCTACTCCTCATGGGTCCCCAAACACTTTGGCTGGAAAGATTTTACAGATCTCTGGGTCCTGTACGTCTTCAGGAGCTGCTCATGCCTGATGAGACAGCTTTGAAAGTGTCTGGCCAGAGCTGCATCCTCTGCTTATATGTACAGAAGGGGAGAACAGCAGTGCTCCTCTATGGAAACATTCCTGTTTAAGGTATTTGCTGTTTGAGAAGATGAAACTGGAGAACTCATGTTGCCAGTAGCATACATTACAGTTGACACCACCTGTGTAGTCTCCTTTTTAGAAATCCCCTGGACTGCATTTTCTTGGGTGTCTGCAGTTACTCTTGGAGTCAGAAAAACAGGACAATCCCACAGGATGGGCAGGCTGGATTTTGCTCTGAAAGCCCAGAGGTATTCTCATAGTAGAATATCTCGGGCTTGCTAGATGATGTGCTTCATCAGAAAATCTCGAATATGAATAGTAAAGCAGAGATATATTCCAGTGGGTTGTGAAGGTAACTGACAGTTGTTTGTAGTCTATTTAGAAATATTTCTCCAGGGGCAATCAATCAAGTGGTCCCTGTAACTTGTCATACTCTATGTGTCTTCCAGACAACATTCCATAGTACACTTACTTCTGTTGTTTATGTGTAGAAATGATTCACCTATAATGTAATTATGGATATAAACAACAATTTGAAGCAGTATCTTGAATTCACTCTCTCTCTCTCAAGTGCCTGTTTCAGATGTGTTAATGTTTTGTTTATTTGTGAAGTGCAAACTGCTCTTTGGGAACCTCTTATCAAAATATTCCCCTCTAAATGCTAGCCTTTAAAACCGGGTTGTTTTTTTTCCTTTAATTCTGTGCTTCTTTACTTAGATTCCCATTTCTGCCCTGGTGTCTTTTGTGGAAGCTCTGGAGGTTGGCTACAGCAAACACAAAAATCCCTATCACAACCTAATGCATGCTGCAGATGTGACACAGACAGTCCATTACCTTCTTTTCAAGACAGGTGTAGTGGTAAGTATAGGACTTGGCATCCTGAATATATAGTGAGATTACAACAGTTTTTGCTCAATAATGATATTATAATTATCCACAGCAGAACCTGTTTTCACTGTAGACAAACTTCACTTGATATGACTGAGTTAATGAAAGTAGAGATTTAGGATTATTTAGAAATAGAAGGTAGGTGAAGTTGTTAATAACTCCTTTAGCAGTGATAAAAAGAGGATGAATGAAAAAACCAAGCTCGGTTTTTCACTCTGCCATAGATCTCCAGGGTGTATCTGCCAACACACATTTGTTGCAATCCATTTCACCTAGTATGAAGATGACACCTATTATTGTCTAAGCTTTCTTCATAACTTAAGGGAGGGAGGCAGTACATTCAGAGGATAATTCATTCCACTTACCTGAGCATAACAAGAGCTGTGATCTGGAAGTGCTGATCTCCATCCACTCTCTACAGCAAAACCACCTGAACTAGCTTAAATAGACAGTAAGTCTATGTATAGACAGTAAGCTGGCTACAGACAGCTGAAGTCTGACAACAATGTTAGGATATAGATAGAGGGTATAAAAAAAACCCAACAGTGTACAATATGTTACCACAGTAGTTTCAAATACAAACAACAGAAATGCATTTGAAGATGGACTATAGAAATTGAAGGCAGATAGATTCTAGAGTGATGATCAACTATTGCAGTTTGGATTCAGCGGAAGGCATAGAAAGTTGCTGGTGCACTTAGTTGTGGATAATAAATAATAGGAAAAGCTCAAAGTGTACAGGATACATATGTATCTCATTCTCTGTGTTATCCTGGTTGTTGCTGCAGCCAGAAAAAGGAATGAAACTACTTTTAGTCTGATCCCATGGGACAGATATTTTCCATGTATTATTTGCTTCACTTCTCCAAGCATCTAATTTGCCCTTGCATTGGCAGAAGTGTAGAGGCAAAGGTAGCAGTGAAAGGGAGGTTTGTCTGTTCAATGTTTTGCACACTTATCTCAATGTTTTACACTCTTATCTCGTTATGCCATGGCCATTCAGTGATTACTCTGTTTGTGGCTGGCACTTGAATACATGTAATTCTGTAGTATTGTGCTGCATTTCACTGGGGTCCCTCCACTGCAGCTCAGGCCTTCTTGAACACTCCCCAACTCTTACAAACTCTGTAAGTGAGAACTGATGTAAAAAATGATGTGGGAAAATTGTGGTTCCATGTGATTCAGCACAATGAAATTCCAACACTTTCTCATGCCATGAGTACCCTAGATGGGCTATGCAACATCACCATAAAAACTGGTCAGTCAGCATCACTTGTGGTGATATTTGTATCTCTTACTGTATGTTGCTGAAGCCTTTTTCTGCACAACTTGGTGAGAAACCTGAAGAAATGCTGCCACCACTGTGTACTGTGTGATGGAGCATAGGACAGAGAGGTGTTTCCACTCTGGAAGAAAATACTTGTTCTCTCATAGCTTTTACCCATCATTCCCCACCCCCTACCATCTCAGAAAGTTTGATAAAATTTTATTCTGGTTTAGTTTTGTCAGCCCTTTAGAAATCAAAAACATTTACGTTTTCTCACTCTATTCACCCGTGACAGTGTCCTGCTGTTCTTAATGGCTTTTTTCTTTAAAAACTAACTCTCTTTTTCCAAGCTGAAGTCCATCACAGACGAGTGAAAGGTAAAGTCAGCATTTTGGTGGAGATTGCATCTATTCTCTGCAGGCTCTTTGCCATCTTGTTTGCATTTCCTTGCAAGCTTGAGCAGGAAAAAGTGACTAAAAGGTTCCAATTACTTACCTGCTTTTTCTCTCCTGTTACTCACAAGCCTATTTTGACTTTGTGCTACTTACACTGATTTATTTGGCACCAAGAGTTCAGATCTGTAATTCCAGCTGTACTCTTGAGTGGTCTTCCTCAAATGCTGTTATGGTATTTAGTACCTCTGCTCAGAAGTGCTAAACTTACTTGAAAACCTCCATTACCCAAACTTGTTCAACAACTGATGCTTTGATAGAGTATGCAAGTTATCACTTTTCCTCTATGTCTTAAGAGACACGGTAGGAGACCTCAAACACATAGCTCATTGTTTTAGCAATATTTTAACACTTGGATCATAAGTTCCTTTGGAGTGGGTCTTGCCAGATGATGTTCAGAAGGTCTGAAGTGCAGATGCATTAGCTGAACGTGTCCTGAATGAGTTTTGCATGTATAATATAGGCATGCTCTGCCTGTTCCTGAGCACTTGTGCCTGAATTTTTTCTAGCATTTGCAGTCTCTCCTTTTGGGAAATGGCAGACAACAATTAGGAATGAAAGTCCAGATCTAGAGTGTTAGCCTACAAACCCTAGTTCCTTTTTTCTGCCAGAATTTCTGCAGTTGCCAGAATTTGTTGCTTGAAAGTTGATATAATGTTCTTTATCAGCTGTAAATCATTCCTTATTCACAAGTCACACCTGGAAACAAAAAGATCACAGATTTCTCCACCATCAGTTCTGTCCATTCATGTCCTGGACCAATTGTGTAGAAATGAGGATACAGTGTAGAAATCAAGACCTACTTTGATTATGGTCAGTGGCATTGTACAAAATACCTCTGGCCTATATTTTCAAACTACATGTTTAATCTAAGGAGATCTTTAATACTGGGACCTGCTCCATTCTTCATTGGTTATGCAGAGATGACTGTGAAATGCAGGAGCAGAACAAGACTGGTTGCTGTGTGCAGAGCCTCACAGTTATCCATCCTTCCCCTGCAAGTGTTTAACAGAACAGTGATGGTCCCTGAGCTATAGTAGATCTCTAGAATAGATTTTCAAAACGATACTGCCTTTACTGGACTTTGAATTCAAAGGCAATTCGTACATGAGCACCAGTCATAGTATTTGCAGATTGAGAGTAAATTGTTACAGAACTATTTGGCAACCACTGTGGTGAAGCTTTTCTCTAAATGCAATACATTTTAGCATTTCATACAGATATTTGCAACATCTACAACACTCTTACAACACTTCTTGTCTGCAACCAGTGGAAAACCAGACAATAAAATGATTGATTGACTCAGAGAAAAAGGATTAAAACCATCTGAGTCATTTATAAATCTAAGGCAATGGTGACTTATGCATTGAAAAATATGGCTTTGACTAGGGGATTAGGAAAAAAAACCCCAAATGTCTCTCAAATATTTCTAAAAATGATAAATAAATAACAGGATATACGTCTTGGGAGGTTACCTTGCCTGTTCTCCTGATGATTCAGTGATTGACAGACTTTTAGTTACCTGGAAATTAGTGACATTCTTAGTTATCTGAGTCTCTGCTACACCAGTTAACTGAACTGAAAATACATACCCTGGTGGTTTGTGTTTAACTGCATATGTATTATCATACTCCTTGAAGAACCTTGATTTTCTTGAGATTTCCCTGTCTCTCTTCTTCAAACACTGCTTTTTCAGAAGGGCACGTTTCCTCTTGCTCTGTCTTAAACCTGACTAGCTCAGCAAACTCCTGAAACAGTTTTGCTGAAGTTCAATTTATCTAGATGAAGGTTCATAAAAACACTGGATTGGCTTTTTGTGCATCAGCCAGAGAACTTTGGTTTCAAACAGCCATCAGTCTGCAGGGGTATGGCAATGATGTGCAACATTGCCTGTCAATAGGGGTTAACTTGCCTTAAAAAACGAAAGCTTTAATGCCTGAGAAAATGACAGCTTGTTTGATTGCTCTGTAATTTCTTTTCAGCACTGGCTGACAGAGCTGGAAATCTTCGCTATGATCTTTGCAGCCACCATACATGACTTTGAACACACTGGAACCACCAACAACTTTCACATCCAGACACGGTGAGGCCACTGTAAATCATAATGAAGGGTTGGGAAATGGAGGAGGAAACCTTTGTAGAATAACAGCACAGCCACTTGGAAAAGTGCAGGAACTTATGCTTTCAAGTGTTACAGGAGGGAAGTTTACTTCCTTAGGTGGCATTTAATTTTCTATTCCTCAACCATTTGCAATGGAATGCATCCGTTCTAGCTTCCTGAGCATTGTTTTATACTGCTAATTGGGAAAAAGGAAGGTCCCAAAATATTTCTGTGTAAAGATGTCAAAGGCAAATTGCTGTACAGAGTGATGCATTTTTTTGAAGGTTTAGTTTTGAAGAGGAGACTGAAATTTGACAGGTTTCTTTCTCCTTGTTGAATTTGAAGAATCAAACATAAATTGCATAAATTAAGCATTCAAAAATATTTGTTGTATACACTGGTGAACATCAACACTACACATAGTTTTTTTGCTTTAGTGAAAAACCATGCCTGCAGCAAGGGGATATGTTTACCATTACCTAATCAGGGAAATATTTTTAAAATATTTGTAAATTGCTAGACAGTAATTAACTGATCACAGGCTAGATAGGAATGGTGTATTTTATAAGGCTTTTGGGTTCGTGTAAAAGAGAAGAAAATGAAGATGGCAGCAAAACTCAGAAGTGTACAAAGATTGTAAAGTCTCTAGTTGCAATGATAATTGGACATCTAATGTCTGTGTATTATTTTGACAATAGGAGTGTACTGGTAGCAATGACAAAATATCTAGATGTCCTCAACAGACTCTGCACACTTGGGCATTTCCAAGATGCATTATATCTTACCCTAAATTAGATGTCTGTAGTATGTTAGCTGAATCATGCTGTCCTTAACAATGGTTGCTAGGATAAAGCATAGATATGTGCAGGAAAGCTTGGGAATGTAGAAATACGTTCCTGTCTCTATTCTGGGCCAAGCCACACTCAACTTCTTCCAGCTTCCTGCACACAAGAATTAGGGATCTGCTGTATCTCCCAAATACTTATAAAAGGATTCAAAGGAGGACAGTTGTAATTTAAATTCTGTAAAACTGAACATAGGAGGGTGTAAAGTGTCAGAGTTAAAACATATACACTGCTCTTTGGGAAGCAGATCCAAGTGGAGACTGTCTCAAATCATATTCACCCTCTCTTGCCGTTAACTTTGTCTTCAGACCAGTTTAGCCATTCATTATTCTCAGATCTCTGCCCTGGGGCTTAAAATAAGGCATGAAGTACCTTTGGTCTTACTCCGTCCCACTGGCAACTGCCCTTTCTGGACAGCATAGTCTAGCATACAGATGCCAGAATCCAGTTCAGTTGTATCTTGTTTACAGCTAATTTGCTGATCTGGAAACCATATTGAGCCACATCTTGCAATTGCTTAATTGGGTACAGTCAAACTTTAATATCAGAGTAGCGTGCATAAGAACTGGAAAAAGGTGTCATGATTCGACTCCAAATTTATGTATCTCACAGCTTTCAGCTTTTGTTTTCATGTATGCAACAAAGGGACCAGGTGAGTCTCAGCTGGTAAAACAGATTTTGCAGTGAGTCTTGAACTTTAGTTTTCTTTTACTGAATAACAGCAATGAACAAAGTACTGCAGGTGCTCTTAAAATGCTCATATCTGTTCTACAGACTTCATCGCTGTGGCTGATCAAAGGAAAATTTCTGAATGTGAGACTCTTTAGACAGGGAAGAAACAACCTTTCTTATGTTTTCTTTTAAATGCTAGGTCAGACTCAGCCATTCTATATAATGACCGATCTGTGCTTGAAAATCACCATGTTAGTGCGGCGTATCGTCTTTTGCAAGAAGATGAAGAGATGAATATTTTATCTAATCTCTCAAAGGATGATTGGAGGTAAAAATTAGCATGGTGCCTGCCTAGGAACATTGCAGCATCACCATAGACTGTTATTACCTTGCTTGAGTGGCAATATGCATTATTATGTATTACATATTAGTATTTCTATGGTACAAGATGAAGAACTTTAGAAGGTGTTTGTCTTGTTTATTCCTGCTTTCAGTTTTCACCCATGGTAGTGGCACTAGACTTTGTGACAATAGATTATAATATACAAATTAACTGCATCTAATTTCTAAGTATCACAAAGGCATTCTTTGTGCACATCCATTTGTAACTGAGTGTAGAGCTAGCCTGCTGTTTGTTCATCCTAAAGCACTTCCAGTTCATCCTAAAGCACATAACCTTCATCTACTTTGACACTTTCTCCCTGGAAATTACAAATAGGACTTACTGCAAAAAAAATTATCCAGTCCAAGAAGCATAGATCAGTCTTCTATATATACCAAGGTGATATAAGAAGCTGTAACTGTAAAATAAGCCTCATGAAATATATGATTTATGTGCTAAAATCAGCTTATGTTTATCTTCTAATAGTAGACGGTTCAAACTGATGTCAGTTTTCTGGTTTTATGGGGTCTTCTGAACTTCAGTATGTGGTTCTTTAAAAATAGTCCAGTGTGCTACACAGGAAGAATCCAGATCTGTGGTCTTTTTCATGGAAGGGGAAGCAAGTTGTGGGATCCTACATGACACACAGTGCCTTCTGCATATGCTTACATGTGATAAAGGGCTGAGCAGTCAGTTCATTTTATTTTAATATAAATGTGGGGAAATAATCTCTTCTCTGGGGCCTGGATTCTAGCAAAATGGTCAGTGAATTCTCTTCTTGATAATCTGTTTAGCCTGAATATCCTATTTATTTCAGCTTGTGGACAGTGACACCAGGAATAACACTCAGGAACTTGCATGGCTGTTTCCAGTTTGAGTGTTGTGGAAGAGTGGCCTGGGAATTCTATCCTCCGATATAGGGAATAGTCTCATGATGGGCAGCAAGCAGGAACAGAAAAAAAATCTGCACTGAGGTGTTAAAAATCTATATTAGCTACAGCTGGTAATGTCTTGTCAAACAGTGGCATCAAATTACTGCTTCCTTTTATGTTGATGGGAAAACATAAGGAACTAACTGACTAGAAACATCAGCCTTAGCCACTGTCTACAAGGAACAGCCACTGTTTACAGTGGAACAGCTAATTGAGTATGCTTCATTGTATAGATACTGATTTTAGGGAAATGGTCTGCTTTCAAGCTTTGAGCTGGTTTTGATTGAGTCAAATCCATCTTCCGATATTCCTCATTTATTCTGCAAAGCCAACATGTGTGTTCTACTGATGCAATGTGTTTAGACCCAAAGTTTCAAAGATTAATCCATCTCTTATGAAATATTGTAACCTCCTGAGCAAAAATATTGAGTGGTTTGGATTGTTTATTTGTTCTCTCTCAAGTAAGGATTTATTATTTTATAATTGCCGATCAAGCAGCAAATGCAGAATAAAGGCCATTATCTGGAAGTGCTCTAATTCCAAAACATTGTGATTTTTGTGTGCTTTTGCTTTTGAGTGCCAGCATGAAATCCCAGAGGCATTTGGGAAGCCCTATAAACATCAACTGACTTGCCTGGAGAGGAGAAGGTTGCATGGGGACCTCATAGCAATCTTCCAGTATCTGAAGGGGCCTACGGGGAAGCTGGAGGGGGGGCTCTTCATTAGGAACTGTAGTGACAGGACAAAGAGCAACAGGTATTAATTGAAAGAGGGGAAATTTAGAGTAGATATTAGGAAGAGTTTTTTTACTGTGAGGGAGGTAAGACACTGGAACAGATTGCCCAGGGAGGTAGTGGTTGCCCCAACCCTGGCAGTGTTCAAAGCCAGGTTGGATAAAGCCTTGAGCAATCTGGTCTAGTGAGACGTGTCCCCACCCATGGCAAAGGGGGTTGAGGCTAATGATGTCCATTCCAACCCCTTAACACACTATGTTACTATGACTTCTTTTTTTTGAGGTGATTTTAAAAAAAGAGAAAAAAAACTCACCAAGAACAACAACAAAAAAAAAAAAAAAAACCCAAAACCCCCAAAACCCCCAGAATTTCTTCAGTATTGAAGAATGCTTTAGGAAATTAATCAAGCGTGTCCAAATTAAACTTCACTTTTGTAGTCAGACCTGATAAATCTCTCTCAACCACAGGTTCGAGTGAATGTTTTTTGGAAAGCGAATTCTTAAGTGCCTTTCTGAGCTGAGCTCTGACTCCATTTTGCACATTACCAGCAAGAGAAAGTCTGATGATCAGTGGATTTTGCAATACTGGATGTCTTGTGGATTTTATAGCTTTTGTGGTATTCAGTCATCTAATTAGGGAATTTATTTTCAGGAAAGATATGTAGAAAATTAGAGATGCATTTCACTGTTGGAAAATAAGTGGGCAGGTTTTGTAAGGAAAGCAGATGAGAATGGAAGAGAACTTTTGGGTTACAGACAAGAAGAAAAGAGTTGAATGCTTACTAGTACTTAAACTACACTTTTTTCTCAATTAAAAAACCCTCAACTTATGTTGCTTATTAAATATTTGAAAATCAGTTAAGTTGCCTCATTTCATGAACCCCATTTATCAAGTTTTCAACAAGTAAATGAAGAAACTATAACAAAAACAGATCACATTGAGCTAAGAAATAAACTGCAAATTGAACAGATGCTTTCCAAGATACTTAGAGATCTCTTTTCTGACACTGTATTTAATTGCTAATAATTTCCGTACAGTTATTTGAAACAGACCACTTTACTGCCAAGTGCAGGAATAAAAAGGTGCTTGGAAAATGTTGAGTTGCTTAGCTTTGTATTGGAGTACAACTTTGGGAAGTAATCTTTAAGGCAATACAGACTTTATCAGTAAAGCTGCTTGGCATATTGTCCCTCAAATAATTCTGAGAACCTCCTTGTCAATCACCGTAATTCATTTCAAGATTGCTATAAGAAATGGAATTTTTTTTGACTGAAGACAACTTTGGTCAGAGTCTTCTTTTGTAAGTAATAACATGTGCATGGTTGCATAATCATGCCCTTTTCTTGTAAAATTTTGTTCTTAGGCATTCAGGATGGGCACATGCATATTCTGAGTTTTATACCTGCAGTGAGAACCAGCCAATGATGATAGTTCCTTTTATTGCAATGTTTTCCTAGTAATTTCTGTAAGAATAAGGTGCTGAGGCTTCAACCGGACAAAATTAGCAAAATAGCTGGGTTCAGGAGATGTTACTGTTGAATTTTGCATGAAGTATTTTTGTTTAAGCTTTCTATCAGTTGCTGTCAGTGTTACTGACTTAAGCTGTCTGTAGGTTTCCATATAAGCCAGTTCAGCTACTTTGCTGTAAAGAGTTGATGGAGATCAGCATCTCCAGATCATGGCTTTTTTTTCCTCAGATAACTGGAAGGAATTATCCTTTGGAGGTACTGCCTTGCTTCTCAGCTTGGTGAGAAACCTGAAGAAATTCTGCCACCAGTATGTACTGTGTGATGGAACATAAGACAGAGCTAACAAGGAGTAGTACAGCCCTTGCTATGTCTTTTAGGCCAGTTTCAGCAACTGTAGAGCTGCTTACACTTGGGAACAACCTTTCGTGCATATGATCTCCCTTTCTGCAGTCCCTTGATTGCCACACAGATGTTGCTTTTATTTCTGAAGCCAGACCTGGCTCTTCCCTGGGGAGTCACATGCTCCAGTGTCTCCTGTAAATCCCAAGTCTCTTGTGCTGAATGTTGACTGCACCTGTGAATTGCAGTCACACTGCAATTAGAGCAGTAAACACTGCTGTTTACCAGAGACTTATTTTGAAGGATACAGGAGCCACATGTCTCAAAAGCTGACTCAAACTGCCCGATTCTGGTGGAAGCTGTGTCAGTTGCTCCTGCTTATGCCTGAAGTAAAAAAGCCTCAGGACAGATTTGCAGCCAATACAGCTGCCTACTCAAAACCTCCAGTGAGTTTCTAAATTGGTCACTGTTGCTTTTAGGACCATTAGTTAATGAAAATGCACTGCTTGCTGTAGTCTGAAAGAATAGGAAAGAATAAGGCAAGTAAGGTAAGGTAAGAATAGGAATGTAAGAATAGGTGCAATGCTGAAGAATGTGAATTGCATTAATGGTGAGGAAATTGATCCCTTTTCTTTCCTCAACCTGTAGAAAAAGGGCAGTTTTCACTTGAGGCCACTGCTCCAAAAGGTGATTGGATGGAAATAGCTGCCCTAGTGTAGCTGCCCTCCTGCCTGTATATGTTCAGAACTACTTTTTTCCATCTTGCTGCTTCTTGGTCTGTTCATCACTCAGCAGCAACTCAGATGTGAATGAACTCTAGCCCGTGATGCACCAGTGCTGAATGGAGTTTCCTATTCTGTCTCCAAGCACGATAAAGCAAGGCAAGTGTTATAAAAGAGAGAACTGGAAGCATGTGAAAATACTCAAGTAAGTCATGGAATTGGTTGGACTTTTTTCTGCTCTGAGAGGTGATGTAACAGATTTAATAGAAAAGAAAAACCAACCCCAAGCAAAATCAAACCAAAACAAAAAATAACCCCCCAAAATCAAACCTAAGTAAAGCACACCAAAAAGCACCAATATTTTTACTTATGTCCCAAGCAAACTTGATATGATTATCAGGATGAAGGGCATGTAGGTACTTCTCTCCCATCAGCTGATTCCCATGTAACTAAAGCTGTGTAAAAGCTGTTGAGAGGAAAGGGAGGTGTTTTTCTTTCCCCTACAGTACTAAAAAACAAGCAGTCTGCAAGGAGTAATCATGCCGTTGTTGAAAGAAACTGAAAATGAACCTGGCCGTGAAGGTGTTTCAGGTGAAGGCTTGCTGTGTTTGTCCTGCCATGGTGAACAGCAGATCCCAATGTGCCCCTTTTTCTCCTGTGGTGCTCCAATCCCTTGCTTTCATGGCTTGTTTGGATATGGAAAGGATAACAAAACCAGCTTTTTCAAATAGTTAAATACCAAATGTAAAACAAAGGATACTGTGGGCCCACTAGTTAATGGAAAAGGGACCCTGATTACAGGGAATGCAGAGAAGGCAGAGTTATTTCTTCACTGATAAGATCAGCCTTCGGGAATCTCTGACCCAAGAGACCAGTTTAAATGAAAATGTGGAAGATCTTTCCTTGGTCAAAGGGAATTGGATCAGAGAGCACCTAATTAAATGGGACAATCACAAGTCCATGGGCCCTGATGGGATGCATTCATGAGTCCTGAGAGAGCTGGTGAACATCATAGCCAGGCTGCTCACAATCATCTGTGAAGAGTCATGGTGATCAGGAGAGGTGCCTGAAGATTGGAAGATGACAAATGTCACCCCAAAATTCAAAAAAGGCAAGAAAGAGGACCCAGGGAACTACTGGCCAATCACCCTCACCTCAGTCCCTGGAAAGTTAATGGTGTGCCTCATTCTGGAGGCCATCTCTGCCTACATGAAAGACAAGAAGGTTATCAGGAGTGGTCAGCATGGGTTCACTAAAGCTAACTCATATTTGATGAGTGGACAGTGAAGTGGATTGAGAAGTGGCTGAGGGGCAGAGCGCAGAAAGTTGTGATCAGTGGCACAGAGTCTAGTCAGAGATCTGTCAATAGTGGTGCCCCCAGGGTTCTATACTGGCCCCAGTATGGTTTAACTTATTCATCAGTGACTTGGACAAAAGGATAGAGTGCCTCCTCAGCAAGTTCACTCACGATACAAAACAGATTTTAAAAAAAAAAACACCACAAAACTAAAGTACCCTCCCCTAAACCAAACCAAATCAAATCACACCAAATGAAAACACATCAAACCTCTGTTTCAGAGGCAAAAGTGTCCTGAAATATGTGCACAGATCAGAGAATGTGCATATTCCAGATTTACATCTATAAAAGGGGAACTAAAATGTGCATGCTTGTAAGCATATGCAGATACTTGGACTGAAATCAGTGACTCACTTATCTG
>NW_008666329.1:21964-31173 GCF_000695815.1 Acanthisitta chloris | reverse complement strand
TGCTGCAATAAGCAATGCACAAAGTAGCCCTTGTAGACCACTGTGATGGAGTTGCAGTCCAGAGGATGAAGGGTCTGTTGCTTCTCAGGAATAATTCCAAGCACTAATGATTCCCACGGCCAAATGATATCTGTAATTTGATTTAGGATCTAACATAGCACAACAGGAAGTCAATTTTATACTGCAATAACTTGCATCACTGTATGCCAGCTGGGACTGGAGCACCTCACTTAGGAGGAAACGCTGCGGGAGTTGGGCCTGTCATTCTCCAAAAGAGAGAACTGAGAGGGACCTCATTAATGTATACAGGTATCTGGAGGAGGGGTGCCAAAATGTTGGAACCAGGGTATTCTCAGTGGTGCAAACCAATAAAACAAGAGTTAATGGGCAGGAACTGGTGCACAGAAAGTTTCACCTGAATGTGAAGACAAACTTCTTTATTGTGCGAGTCACTACACACTGGAACAGATTGCCCAGAGAAGTCATATATTCTCCCTCACTGGAGATATTCAAGAATAGTCTCTATGCAATCCTGTGCCATATGTTCTAGAATGACCCTGCTTGATCAGGGAGGTTGGATCAGATTACCCACTGTGGTCCCTTCCAATCTGACCGATTCCGTGATTCTGTAGAAGGCAATACTGACTTTGGAAGTGTCCACTTGTGTCATGGGGAAGTTGTTATCTCTGCTATTTCTAAATTTCCTTTCTCCCTTTAGCTCATGCTTTTTTTGTCAAGGCCGCTGTTCAGACCACATCTTTAGAGGATTGTTTGTCTTTTCTTCATGTTAGATGTTTACTAGCTTCTAGGAGAGAGAGAGAGAGAGAGGGAAGATGCAGTTGGGAAGGAGGTACTGACGAGCACTGTTATTTTCATGTAATGAAAACCACTGTGGATGATGGAGATCTTGGGACATCTTTTCTATACTCCTACCATACCTGTTTGCATGATGCCACATGGCCAGGACTAAAATAGGAGATTGATATTTAGTTCTCAATGTGCAGAGGGCAGTTTGTCTTCAGGATGTTTCCCTGGCCTGAGTGGATAGGCAAGCTATCTTTATTGGGAAATGTTCTGATATGACCACACTTGTGAATACTTACCCTGGTGCAATTGTGCCTGTCTGGAAAAGATTTACTCAAGGACATGTCTGCACCTATGAGTTTGATACAGTGGGTAGATTATAGGGGTATAATCCTACCTTTTTCATCAGCTTGCACTGTTTCTTTTCTTGGGTACTGTTGTCAGTTACATATTTAAAAACTTGGATAATTTTTCTGGAGAAATTTATTTAAGAAATTAAATACATTTAAGAAATAACTCAAGACAGTATTTGAGTGAATTAACTTATGTTCTTCATGAACTAAATACAAAACTGGGTTTGAATACTAGGGAATAAAGGATAAAAAGATATTGCAGGAATACCAGGTATATCTCTGATTTCATAATTACACTGGCAGAATTTGCCTGCCTCTTCATCATATGTCAATAATATTTATAAAGCTCAAGTATTCAGTACTATGGTTTTGCACAGTTTCAGAGCATTTGAAAATAGTGCAGGCTTTTCTCTTCGAGATTTTCAAATGTATTTTCTGAAAGTAAAAGAAGCACAAACCATTTCAGTTGACTTGCTTTTCCTCTACTTTTATATACTATGCTTCTCTAATAGAAAAGTGTGAGCCCAGATGAAAGATCATTCTGAAGGTATGTCATGTAACACATTAGAAGGTTTTTGTGCATTATTAGAATCATTAAGTATAGTCCAGAGACACTTCAGTGGAAACACCCCTTGTAAATGGTTTCTGGGGTCTAGTTAGCCAGGGCTGCTACAAAGCATGCAGACTGCAGTGCCATAATGTGCTGTGTAGACTTGAAGATGACAGCAGAAACAAAGCGCCAAAGATTGTCAGAGGAAAAAGGAACAACTGTGTATATCCCAGGCTCTAATCTGATTTGATGCAAAACCAAGAAATGAGTAAATATCTCTTTTTGATTCTCTGCGTAATGACTTCCAACATTATCTCAACCTAGAAGCAAATGCATGAAGCTTTCATCCTCTAGTCTTGTCTTTTGAGATTTTTCTCTCATGCATTGCCTATGTCCGCAGCTTTTCAAAGTCACCTGCTGTTGTGTTGCCTGTTGTTTGAAGTGACAAATCAGACCTCTTCAGCAGTAACCCACTTTCTTTTTTACTGTCTCTGAAGTTCCAGAGCATAATCACACCCTTTTCTTGTAAAAATGTATTTCTATGCATTTGGACCCTTGTGTCTTGTTGCATTGACAGAAGTTTGTGCTGCTGGGAACTGACAAGGACTGACAAAATAAAAAGGTTTAAATGATGTTGCTTGTTAGCCACCTTGATGCAACTGGTTGTACTTATGGGTCAGGAGGAGGAGGTGGTTATACTGGGGGAAGAGTGGGCCAACTGATGCCATCAGTGTGCAGAAATCCTGGCAGTGGGGAGGCCTCATTATGTGCCACCCATGGGACAGGGTAAGCACAGCAGTCTTGGGTCTCTACACAGTGGTGCCCTGGGGCTGGAACTTGAGCACAGCCACTAGAGGCAAGAGAGGCATGATCAAAATAGACTACATCCTTCATGCAACATTAATGAAAAGGGGAATGGTAACTTCTATTTCTAAATGAATGCTGACCCATTTCTGAATCTTTCAAATCCTGAGCTGGTATGTTAACCTTGAGCTGTTCTTCCTCTGTTAACTCATGGAGAGCTGAACTGAGAGAAAGAGAAAATAAATGTGTATTGTGTGCTAGATCAGAACATTCTGATTTTTAAAATCTTTAGGACATCCATATCATCTTCAAAGGAATCTGAAGTCTAAACAAGTGTTGTAGTTTAACCCAAGCCAGCAGCTAAGTACCACCCAACCATTTGCTTATACACACTCCCTCTGCCCTGGTGAGGAGGAGAATTGAGGAAAAAAAAAGTAAGCCTTATGGTTTGAAATAAGAAGAGTTTAATAATTGAAACAAAATCAAATACTGTTAATAATGATGGTGGTGATGATGATAATAATAGTAATGAAAATGAGAGAGAGAGAAATAACAGCCAAGAGAAACAAGTGATGCACAATACTGTTGCTCACCACCTGCTGACCAGTGTCCAGCATGTCACCAAGCAGAGATTGGTGGCTCCAGCTTATATACAGGGCATGGTGTTTTAGGGTATGGAGTATCCCTTTTGGCCTATTGGATCAGTTGTCCTGGCTGTGCTCCATCACAGCTTCTTGTGCACTACTCACTGTCAGAGCGTGGGAAACTGGAAGGTCTGTGATTTGGAGAAAGCACTACTTAGCAACAACAAAAACATGAGTGTGTTATCAACATGATTCTCATACTAAATCCAAAACACAGCACCGTATGAGCTACTTAGAAGAAAATTAACTCTATTCCAGCCAAAACCAGGGCAACAAATTTGCTTAACAAAAATTACTACAGAAATCATTTGAGTTAATAATATCAGGAAATAGTGCAGGTTCTTAAAGGTCTTTAGTTCATGCATTTATCATATATACTAGGGATTTTTTTAACATGCTGTTTTTCCTTTAATAATATGACTAAACTATCAAGATAGGTATCAACCAGTTTTAGTCAAGTTCACCTGATTCTGAGGCTTTAAATGGTCTTTTCACTTCCTTCTAAGAACGCCCTATAAAAGAAATCACTTTTAGAAGTTTGTGATTAATTGAAAAAAGAAGTACTAATACCAACATGCTCTTCAAAAAACATTTCACTTACCAAGGATTAGCCACTCCCACTCCTGTATTTGTGTAGAAAATCCTTCACCCTCTCCCCCATCCCTGAAAGAGGGATAATGGAAATAGCTGATATACAAAGGCATTATTGTCAATAATTTGCAGGTAGACAACAAAGAAACTGGAGTGTGTCTGATGCTGGGTTTTATGTTTCTCTTTTCTTGCTCCTCTCATTGTGATGTCATCCAAAAGGGAATTCAGAGCTCTAGTGATTGAGATGGTGTTGGCCACCGATATGTCCTGTCACTTCCAGCAAATCAAAGCTATGAAGAATGCTTTGCAGCAGCCAGAAGGGTGAGTCACTTCACAATACAGTACAGTGAGGGGCTGCATTTCAGCTGGTGCTTTGCCACTGTGTTTAACTCAAAAAGCACCTCTCCAGACGCCCTCACTTTCTTTGATGTTCCCATCGGTATTCTTTCTGTGGTTGAATTTTGAATTAATTCACTTAGGAAGGGAATGGCACCCCCCAAATACACACATCTCTAGTCTGTGCTGGTGGATCAAATCTTGCAAATGTCACTATTGCTGAGACAAGCCTCACTGGCCATTTTTCTGGTGAGTAACAAGAAGGACATGATTCATCTGAGTGACCTCTACGGATTAAGTATGACTCAAGGTTATAAGATCTGCAGAACACAACTTACATTTTGCCCTTCTGCAGATGGTATCAGCTGCCACCCCTGCAAGGGGCCTGCTTCATAACCAGATGACAGATGAAAACAACTTGAGATGCACTGAGGGAAGGACTGGAAAAATAACAGATGGACCATTATGGGGAAGGCCTTTTCTTCTTTCCAGTACGCCAATGAGAGCTGTAATATTTTGTTCACAGCTCTTCCCCATAAAATTCCTTCTTTACTGCAGAAAGCTCAGAGTGATGGTCAGTTTTTCACCCTGGACACATGCCTGTCCAGAGCCTCCAAGAATTTTAGCTGTATTAGAATTACACCTGTATCAGACCAGACTGTGGTTAGTCTCTTAGTTCTCCGAAGCTGCAAATCTTTCAACTATTTTGGATAGCCAAAAAGTGGAATTAAAAAATTAGACCACCTCTCTCAGAAAGCATTATTTTCTGGATTCTTGAGCTAGCCTCTTAGGTTATGGTTATAAGAAATCACGAGCCCTTTTATTCTGTGCCAGGATTCCCTTCTGACCTGACACTACCTTTTTTTTTTCACTACTCAGTGAAGTATCAGTTACTGTGCAGACCCATCGCAACCCCTGAGATTAGATCCTGACTGTTCATTACAGTAAGACGATAGTGACTAGCTTCTCTTCTGAGCTGCATAAAATGCAGCCCAGATGAAATGGGGAATACAGCTGCTCTTCAGGCCTGCTAATGGAGACAAACAAGCCTGGAAAGTTGCTCAGCAAGGCTGAGCAATGTTTCTTTTTACACTTCTTAATATATCCTTTAAAACAGGAATTGTCTGTGTTGGAGAAATAAGACAGTTTTTCAGAGTTGTCTGATTTTGTGAACAGAGAGATCACTTCATTAATATCCTGGCCAAGGGTTCTAATTACATTATTTCCCTGTAAGATTTTTGTCATTCTCCCCTGCAAGAGCAGACAATTAATTTGTTTGATCCTTTGGGTTTTCAGAATTGACAAACCGAAAGCCTTATCGCTGTTATTGCATACAGCAGATATTAGTCATCCAGCCAAGACCTGGGATCTTCATCATCGCTGGACCATGTCCCTGCTAGAGGAGTTCTTCAGACAGGTAAAGATGTCTTGAAACATAACCAAGAAATGCATAGATGATGAAAACGGGGTCAGGACACTTGGAATGAATATAGAGAGTGGCAAGAGCATGTAGATATGAGATGAGAAAGGCAAAGGCCCAACCTAGAATTGAATCTGGCCAAAGATATCAAGGATAACAAAAAGGGCTTTTTAAAATACATAAATACTGAAAGGAAAGCAAAGGATAACACGTGTCCACTAGTTAATGGAGAGCAGACCCTGATAACAGAGGATGCAGAGAAGGCAGTTATTGAATACCTTCTTTGAATCAGTCTTCATGGTTAAGATCAGTCCTAGGGATCTGTGACCCAAGACATCAGGGTAAATGAAGGTAGGGAAAAAGACTTTCCTTGGTCAAAGAAGATTGGGTCAGTGAACACCTAATTAAACTGGACATCCACAAGTCCTTAGACCCTGATGGGATGCATCCATGTGCCTGGATGCAATCCTGAGCCATGTGCTCTGGGGTGGCCATACTCAAGTAGGGAGGTTAGACCAGATGACCCATTGTGGTCCCTTCCAGCCTAAGTGTTCCTGTGCAAGGTAGGGAAGTTCCTTTGTATTTCTGCAGCCCAGAGAGTGTGTGTAGGATTGGGCAAGGAAGTAGAAAAATATGAACATACATATCTTCCTTCTTTTCTGATTTATATAAGGACTTCCTGAATGGTAGCATGCTTTCTCCTCTGGTACAAGTAGCACTTAGGAAGTGCCTCTTAGGAAGTTAGTGTCTGATACACTGCCTGTAGATATAAACATTACCTACATAGCAGAATGGGAAACTTTCAAATTAGGAAATATAGAATATGTGTCTCTCTACTTAGCTCTAGAACCATAAAAATAGATTTGGGGAGCTGTACTTTATAGAACTGTAGTTACATTGTTGGGGTGGATGAGAAAAAGGCTTACTTTACCCGTACTTTAGATGAAGTGAACTGATCAAGATTTTAGCTCATAGTGGATCACCTGTTGACAGACTCACAAATCTAAGCAAACCATGGAGTGCTGTATGATGGTTAAAAGGTCCCCGAGTGATTAATAGAAAGAATCTAAAGAGTTGCCTAAAAAAAAAAAGGTAAACAGAACACTTAAGGAGTGTTTAGTATACTTTTCAGCAATATGGTCCAACTTTTCTTGACAAAAGCACAGTCTAGAAAAGATGGCCTAGGATCCTATGCAGCTGACTATTAAAAGTGTCCACTGTTGGGGAATCCACCACTTCCCTGGGGAGATCATTCCAATGGCTAATTGATCTTGTTGTGAAAATTTTTCCTTCTGTGTCAATCAGAATCTCCCCTGGAGTAACATGTCCCTATTATCACTCACACGTTTAATCTGACTCCTTGTAAAAGTGGAGTCTCCATCTTCTTTGTGGCCACCCTTTAAATACTGGAACATGGTGGTAAGGTCTCCCCTAAGCTTCCTTTTCTCAAGGCTTAGCAAATCCAGTTCTTACACGGCAGGCTTCCGAGTCCTTTCATCATCTTGGTGGCCCTTCTCTGAACTCTCTCCAGCCTGTCCACTTCTTTGTACAGTAGTGACCAAAACTGAACACGATATTACAGGTGTGGCCTGGTAGGTGTTGAGTAGAGTGGGATAATGACTTCTTTATCTCTGCTGGTGATGCCCTTGTTAATGCAGCCCAGCATGCTGGTTTTCTTTGCCGCAGCAGCACTGTTCACTCATATTGAGCTTGTTGCTCATGAAGACCCTCAGGTCCTTTTCCACAGAGGTGCTCCCCAACTGGCTTGATCCCAGCTTGTGCTGGGGTCCTGGATTATGTTTTACCAGGTGCAAGACCTTATATTTGTCCTTGTTGAACTTCATTAGGTTCTTATGAACCCACTCTTCCAGTCTATCCAGGTCTGCCTGCAGGGTGGCTCTCCCTTTCAAAGTGTCAACTTCCGTACCAGTTTGGAACCATCAGCAAATTTCATCAGGCTACACTTAGAATCATAGAATCATAGAATCAACCAGGTTGGAAGAGACCTCAAAGATCATCGAGTCCAACCCTACCGTGGTTAGTAGACCATGGCACTAAGTGGCACATCCAGTCTCAGCTTGAAAACCTCCAGGGATGGTGAATCCACCACCTCCCTGGGCAGCCCATTCCAATGCCTGACTACTCTCTCTGTAAAAAATATCTTCCTAATATCCAACCTAAACCTCCCCTGGCAGAGCTTGAGTCTGTGCCCTCTTGTCCTACTGCTGGTTGCCTGGGAGAAGAGACCAACCCCCACCTGACTCCAACCTCCTGTCAGGTAGTTGTAGAGGGCCGTAAGGTTTCCTCTGAGCCTCCTCTTCTCCAGGCACTTGAACCCATTATTCAGATCACTTATGAAGATATTAAACAGCACTGGGCCCAATATCAATCATTGGAGTATCCCACTTATTACAAGTTGGCAGTTTGAAAAACAGCTCTTGACCACCACCCACTGACAGGCTGTGGCCTGTCAGCCAGTTCCCCACCCACTGCACAGGACACTCGTCCATACTGCAATGCATCAGTGTCTTTAGGAGGCTGTGGGAAACTGTATCAAAAGCCTTGGAAAAATCCAGGTAGATAATGTCAACAGTTTGCTCCACATCAACTGAGCAGATTACTTTCTTGCAAAAAACTCCTGGTGTTTCCTTTGGAAAAAATAAATAATCTGCATCTGGTCAGCTGTAGTCTGTTAATTCCTTATCTGAAAGACCAGAAAACAATGCAAAGAAGTGCAAGCTCTGAAAAATCAGTCCTGGCTCTGATGTTTTCTCTTGAAAGATTTTTCAAGAGAAAATTGAGTTCTGCTCAGTTCTCTGGAGAACTGCAGTGAGAAGTTTTCTTGTGCTCAAGTGGGCTTTTAGTTGGTACACAGAAGTACGAAGCAGGCAGGGAAAACTCTGAGGAAAAAGTCACAGGAATCAAAATGCTTAGTTCACCAGTTTCTCCTTGGACTACAACTTTTCCAGCCAGACTCAAATTCTCCACAGTTTTTGTAAAAAAAAAAAGAAACAAACAAAATGCTCAAACAAAATCAAAACATAATTAAAGTAAAATGAGAGGCTTTTGCAGCTGTGATGTAAGATATCAAAGTGCAATGTGTCTTGTTTTTTCATAATTTCTTCTAATTTTGTTTTTTCTCCAGGGTGACAAAGAAGCAGAACTAGGGCTGCCCTTCTCTCCCTTGTGTGATCGCAAATCTACTATGGTTGCTCAGTCTCAAATAGGTATGGTCCTTTTGGTGCATGCAAAGTAGCATCTTAAAAGCAGCACTTACGCTTCCCTGTAGGGCTAAGATCATGGTGATCTCTCATCATTTGGAGCTATGTTAAGGAGAGGAAATAAAGCAAGATGGCATTATTTTTTCCAGATCAACAATTCAAAACTGAGACGCCATTAAATTCATGGTGATGGTTCCCTGCAGTAACCAAGTTACCTCTGATGTGCCTGCAGAGATAACTACAGTGCCTGGTTATAACACTTAATCCTTGGGTTTGAGTGTCATTGGTATATATGAAAATGTAATGTCAGTCTCTTTGATGACGTGAGCAAAACATATTCTGTGATTTTCCGTTTATCCCTTCCACCCTTTCCCACTGAGTGCTTTAAACCAACCAGTATTTCTCACTGAAGCCAAGCAATTAAGCAAACCTTTTTCTGTGCCACCCATACAAAACCAGAGATCTTCTTACAGACTCACCAACAGT
>NW_008666329.1:12954-21928 GCF_000695815.1 Acanthisitta chloris | reverse complement strand
TGACGCAGCAAGCCTGGCATTTGGTGAGAGTACAAGAGGGGTTAAGCAAAGAAAAGACAATGGAAAAGGTGGATTTGTGGGTGGATTTTTATACTTAGGAAGCATACAAAGGAGACAGAATAATTTGTTCTAATCTCAACAGGAGAATAATTAGCCAAATGGAATAACAAAAGAAAAATAATGTGAAACCTAAAACTGAGGGAACTGAGGAATACAGAAAGATAATGTATGAAAGGAAGATAAACAAAAAATCTGAAATATGAAATTTCCCTCAAAAAATGAGACAAATATATATCTGAACCTAGAAAAGTATAGACTCATATCTTTGCCTAAGAGCTGTTGCTGTTTAAAATTTCATTGTTCCGCTTAGGCAAGCCATTCTCTGAGGAACACCATCCCAGATTTTTCTGGCTTTGTAAGTTTAGACAGTTAAGCTAACAATCTGAACTTGAAAAGCCCTGTACAAGCCTGTCCTACCAGACTTGTGTCATTTACTCCTGTGCGATGGTAACCCAGAGTACAACTGTGTGTTCCACCAGCAGCTCAGTGGAGGAAAGCGCTAGCAAACTTCAGGTGCTGAAGTCTCAGCTAAAACTCATGTTGAAGACTCCTGGACACACTACATCTCTCTCTCTGGTTGCTGTGAAGCAAAGTGCATGTAGAGACTTCTGTTTTACATTCCGTTTATCAGCTTTCAGATATGTTCCTCATGCCTTACAGGGAAGAGGAACTGCACCTCCCCTGTGTTCCCTCTATATCAGGTTGTATATGCTTGGAAACCAGTTTCCCTGGTCCCCTTCTTTTGTGTTCCTTTGCTCAGACAAGAAACATCTGTTCAAGAAGAAACGTCTGCCCCTTTTGTCAAGCCAGTGCAAAATTAATGTTAAATTAAACCACCACCAACACAATTCCACCTTATAAAAAAGGCATTTGCCAGCAGATAAAGACAGCTTTAGTCATATTATTTTCATTGTATTTGATTTCTGCAGTTTAGTAATCCATTGACATTAGTAGGCTGCTCTCTATAAATTTTGCCTTCTAACATTATAAAATGTTCATTTCTTGGTCTACTGCACATATTGACAGTGTCTTTCTGCAACATCCCCTTTGAAAGTCTTATCTCAGCAGATAGCCAGAAAACATAGGAAGTTTTAACTTAACAAAGTCATAGGCTGGATTCTGAGGCAAATAATCTCTTTCCATTAATTTATTTACTTGATTAAAAGTGTTAATATTTTTTCCCCTGAAATAGTAATAACAACTTTTCTTTGCAAAAATCAAGCTCTTACTGAATTCCAAATTTGCTATTATATGGTTGGACTTGACAACCTTAAAGGTCTTTTCCAACCTTAGGAATTATGTGAATCAGTTCCCACCATCTTGCTACTTAAGTTAGCGACATAATAATATAATAATTATCAGTGCCATATTCATCTCTTTCAAACTGTATGCTGTAGCAGAAATTATTTGGAACTTTTTTTTCCTTTCCTTATATTAAAAAATGAGGTAAAACATCTAAATCTGTTTTATTATCAACAAGAATAAGCTGGCCAAGCACTGAGGAGAGGGTATTCATGGAAACATACCGATACGCAGGAAGGGAGGTTTGCCTATAACCACATCAGCAAAGCTTATGGGTATTATTACTGTAGTATTAATTTTCTGCTTTTAGAGATTTCTTCTTTGAAATTCGGTTTTATCCAAATCCACTAGGAATTTGACTTCAATATCACACTACTCCTCATATAAAACAAGCTTTGATGAGTCTGTTTATGTTCTAATTTGACATAGTTTCTTTCTAGTGTTTAAGTAGGTACCTTTTATTGCATGCTGCATCCAGGCACTTGGATCAGGGATTAATGTATAAGCAGTCTTCTCTTTCTAGTATTTGCTTATCCCTCTTCCAAGGCATTTTTGTTTTTACGCTATCATTTACAGCATGGTTGCCTGTATTCACTGAAGCAGGCACTTCACATAAATCCTCTTGCCTGCTTGACTCTGCTCGTGTTTCTGCTCAGGTTTCATTGATTTCATTGTGGAACCCACTTTTACTGTACTGACTGACATGACAGAGAAGATTGTGACTCCACTCATCGATGAAGCTTCCCACTCTGGCATGTCTGGGTTCAGGCGTTCCAGGTAAATAACCTTGCGCCTTCTCCCTTCACTCTGCACATGTTGCCATTGCACTCAACTCCCCTGCTTTCCCCCACTACAGCATATGTATTCCATGTGACTTAAAGCCCCATATCTACATTGCCACCACCACAGTTCACCTCGTGATGTGACTTTGTGCAGGGAAACTCCAGCCCAGGGGAGGACAAAGAGGGAGGGTGGCATGAACCTGGGTCATGCCTCCAGAGCAGTGAGCACAAATGCTTGTAGCCATGCAACCAGGGCAACTTCAGTGGTCTCTCAGTCACTAATGTCAGAGAGAAGGTAAAGGGAGTCATTGAGAGACATTAATTTCTTCATGTTTAGAAGTATAAATGGGTATGAAATACAAAAGATGGCTGGAAAGTACAAGCACACTTTTGTGACAGTATTTAGGGTTACACAAATGTGTGAAGAACCACCAGAATTCACCTGGAGTTTGAGTGTAAGTCTTAGTATGTTCAACCTGCTCTGCTGTTGTAGAGATACTACTTTTTTAGTAGTTTAACTGACAAGGCATGTCTTGGAATTCAAATGCCATATGGCTAGTGCTCCCTAGAATAGGGCTACCAAGTCAGGATTCCCTCTCCCAGGTGACTTCTTTATTCTCAGGCAAACCAAAAGCAGCACTAATACTTTTTATGACAGTTACCTTTATTAAAATGTGCACAAAGAAGCATTCATCCTTGAAAGACAACTCTAGGATCTGTAACAGAAATGAGTGCCTGATTTCAGCCTCAGCTGAGGTCACCAAGCCCTGGACAGAGGTTGACCTCCTGTTCTGTACCTAATGGCTTCCATTCATGAATTTTAGGAGACTCCTCCTTTAACATATTTGATTTCTAGAATTCTCTGGCTCTCCAATAATATTTAGGGAGTGGAGATGCACAACAAAGCACTTTGAGTGATTCTATTTCTTGGTGACTATGGATATCAAAAAAACGGGTGAGAAAAGCTGCCCTTTAATACTGGTTTAGGTTGTGCTCTTTGCTTTAACGCTGGTTGGTCTGCAGTGGGAGGGGAGGATAAGGGATTGAAGCCTAGGGTTTTTTACCTGGGTGACTGTTATCTGACTTACAGCCTTTATCTCTTCTTAGCTGTGTTTGAGTGTATGGAATACTGAGTTCTTCTGTGTTTTGTGGTATTGTGTCCCAGTCTGAATAGCATTAGTCCCTCTGAAGTTAAAAGATCAAGTGTCAAGAGCACTGGGTCCGAAGGAAGTGCCTCACTCAACTGCTCCGTACTCACTGTGGACTTCAAATGTTTTAAAACCACTTGGACTGAGGTCATGCAGCAGAACAGGGAGAAATGGAAAGCGCAAGCCACCAAAGGTAACAGCCAGGCTTCTTAGTGAAAGAATAAAAATTCTTTTGACCTCTTCTTCTTCAAGCTCTTCTTCAATCAAATAATTCTCCAAGTAAGCACTGGTAGTTTTAAAGAATCTGTTTTTTGAGTTCAGCAACCTACACTGAATTCAGAAAGATAGAAGTACTGTGACTCATCTGTGATTTATACTCTTCTTACGTGGTGTAAGTGTGCATAATGAAGAGGATGTAAACAATGGAAGGGGAAAAATATTGTTAGGTAGATCCCCTGAAGTCATGAATCAGATTCGGGTGCAAAAATAACTGGAACACTATTTGTAAATATAGGTCATCAGTTATAAAATCAATCAGGTTGGAAAAGACCTCTGAGATCTTCAAGTCCAACCTAGACCATTGCACTAAATGCCACTTCCAGTCTCTCCTTAAACACCTCCCAGGTATGATGACTCCACCACCTCTCTAGGCAGTCCATTCCAGTGTCTAATCACCCTTTCTGTGAAGAAATTCTTCCTAATGTCTAACCTAAACCTCCTCTGGCACAGCTTGAGACTATGTCCTCTCATCCTGTCGCTAGTTACCTGGGAGAAGAGACTGATACTCACCTGGCTACAACCTCCTTTCAGTGAGTTGTAGAGAGCGATAAAGTCACCCATGAGCCTCCTCTTCTCCAGGCTAAATAATCCAAGTTCCCTCAGCCTCTCCACTACTAAGTTTGAAAGAGACACGGATGATAGTTCAGGGGAAAAAGACAGGATATTCTGGATACAGAGCTGTTATCATATCTGGTGATGACTTAGAAAATGAATTGATAACTATGCTGCAAATGCTCATGAGGTCATAAATCTGGGAGGGACTACAAGTATTTTGGATGAATATGTGGACTGTGTTGGTTGAAGGTTGGCCAGGGTTCAATATTGTCACACAACTGAAAAAAAATCACAGCCAACATCCCCTTCTTGAAAAAAACAAAACCACAAAACCCAAATGAAACCAAACCAAACTCACACACACTAAAAAACTCCCAACAGATGTTGCTTCTCAGAATTTCATTTCAACATGTACCATACATATTTGCTTAACTAACTAAGAATATACTAGATAAAAATCTTAATATGCAAGACAGATCCGTGGGAGACTTCCACATAATTTCTGTGTTTCTAGGTGCATTTGGCAGTACAAACTTGCATATTTTTTTTAATCCTGAAATAGTTATACAAAAGTATGGCTAAGCATACCTTGTATAGGCTAAGGACTAAGGAATTGTTCTTGGACTCTAGAGCACTTGCATCAAAATCTTTGCTCAGTTGCTGTCTTGCTCCTGACTTGCATCATGTTTCTGCACCCCTCTCCATCTGCCTTGCCTGTCTTAGCCTTATGCAGCAAGGCCTGCTACACAGCAGGGGCTGAAATTACTGACCCTTGTCAAGCTGGCATCAAGATCCTCTGCCAATAAAAATAATTGTAGTTAAAAAAGTACAGATAAAACATTTTACTGTTGATTGACAACAAATAACAATTGGGGATCAGAAAGGAAGGAATCTATTATTGTTATTCTTGTAGCTAATAATATTATCAAATTATTTGTACTCTAGTGTATTCCCTTTGGTAATGGCATTGTCCCTAGAAGCCTCAGTGAGATGTTTTTATCCTGAGCATGAAACAGAGTGTAATAGAAAATTTTTCAGACTGTGTGGACAAAGTAAGTGTGTTTATTACTGTTCTCTTTTTGCTTAAAGGATCATCGTTAAATAGCTACAAATTAAAGAACTGAATAAGCAAATGCCCTGATGTACAAAGCACCATTTAGATGAAGTATTTTCTGTCACTACTTTTGACAAGATACTCTCATTCAATGGTGCTGTAGGAAGGCCAAGTCTCCTGACAAAAATTTCTCTTCTATGGTTCAGATGCAAAACGCAGTTTTTGTTTTTGAAGATCTCCAAATGAGAGGAATCCTTCTGTATACCATGAGGAAAAATATCAATATGGATAGCCTAGGTACCTGTGGAAGATAACACGAATTTCAGGAATGATTAATGACGTGAGGGAGGCTAATTGTATTATATTTTTGCTTGAGCCATAATTTATTAATTTTAAAATTAATTTACTTAGCTGCTGAAAAGGAAATACAGATTGGCATTTCTTATAAGGACAGCTTTCCACTCTTGTATCCCATTGGTACATTTTTCTCAAAACTGGTTCTGAGTCACTCATAAGAAGTATTTGACAAGACACTTAGAAATTATTTTATAATTTTTTCTCACTGGCCGAGATGCTGCCCCTGTAAAGAACAAAACATCTTCCCTATAGATGTCAAGAATACTTCCATAGAACTGAGGTAGACTTTATTCAGTGTTTTGTAGGATCTGCTTCCTCTGTTCCTCAGCTTACACAGTCTCTCAGAAAACAGGAGATACATCTGTGGATGCCTGTCACAATTAAGATCACCCCATGTGAGGAGTGGGCCAGAATATTGCTGATCCAGAAATCTTGAATATGTGCATAGGTTGGTCACATCTCTGAGATTAGACTCAGTATAGATACAGATATGCTCTGAAGCTGCATAATCTAACAGGTTCCAAATTGAGATTGTGCTGAGCTACTCAGCTGCCTTTGCAAATTAAGTGTCTATTTCTGTCATGGAAAAGAGGGAGAAAATGATAGAGTCTATGCTCAACCAGTCATGTTTATTAGCATGAGGGCTGCAGTAAAGGACTGTGGTTGTGTCCTGCTTTTCAGTGTCATTCAGAAAGCCACACAAAGCCTTTGCAGCTGAGTCTGTTAGAGTGTGGCCTGAGCTAGAAATCTAGGGGTCTGTATACCTAAAGCCAAAGTAATTTGCAACCTGTCATATAAGTAAGTGTTGCATAAGTACCTAATGTTTGGATAAGAACAAAACAGTATCTTCAGTGGGGGAAATGGCTCATCTGTGATTTATTTTTTCTGAATATTATTATTATGTGATGCTGTTGTTGCTCAAAGCTCACTTTTGAATTTCTACCTTTGCATATTTATGACTGACTGCAAAATTTTTGGGATGGAAGGGCAAGTACTAGTAGCAATATATTAGTCTGTCAAGAAAGGATGAAGCCATAAAGAGAGGATAACTGTTAAGAAGAAGGGAAGCACTCTGGAACAAGAGGGAGAAAAAGCATAGTTACATGGTACAGTGTGAGATAAACTACATGTTGTTTGACTCTTGTGTGTCAAAAATGAAACCAACCTTGACACCCCTAGAGCCTTCTGTAGCTACTATCTCTTTTTAATTTGCCTTTTAATAACTTTGAGGAACCACTTTTTCAAAGGTGAAGTTTATATGGTAAAAAAAGGGCATGCACATTTAGGCCAGCTTGGCATGTTTTTTTCAGAATACTTTGTTAAATGCACTCCTGTGCTCTTTTTCCACTGCCAAATCTCTTCCTACATTTATCTAAGTAAAAGCTGTGTACATGCAAAAAACTGAAGTAGTTTTAGGTATGTGAGTTGTTATTGTCAAATTGACTGATACTTGTGATTTCTTTCCTCATTTTGCTTCTCTCTTTGCTGATCATGCAGAAGAAAAAGCTAAGAAAGAAGGAGAGGAAAATGCTTGTCAGACAACAGATTTAAAGGAAAGAGATGAAAGGGATGAGAAGAAGCCCACTGAAGAAGCCACAGCAGCAAAGACAGAGAACAGTAAAGAACCAAATCCTGGGGAAAGTAAAAGTGTGGATTCCAGCAAGAATGCTGTAAATGGGACTCAGCAAACTGGAATGAACAAACACGAAGCCTCTCAAGGGAAAAATGCATGTAGAACAGATAAGGCAATGAACTTCCATCACACAGTGGGAGGAGAGAAACAGTGTGTCCAGAATGGTGAGTTCTCTCCTTCCACTGATACATAAATCCAGCCCTAAACCCAGTATCTCACCTTAGTTATGGAGAACCTGATGTCCTGAAAAAGGGTGTGCTGGGCCCAGAGTCTGTTCCTTAACATTGGCATAGGCACCTGCATATGAGAATCGGAAATTGTGAATTAACTTTCAAGTAGTGTTCTTACTTAGAAAATGGGGATCATCATACTTGCTTGGGCACTTTTGGAAGAAATAAAAAATACCTTTCTCATGGAAATGAAGCAGCCTGTTATGATACACAGCCTGGAAAGATGAAACAAATATTCTTGGTTCAATGCACATCCTCATTGCTTGGGTAACTGACAGAGGAGAAGACAAAGTTGGCTTATAAATTCATTTTAAAGCCAGTTAGAGACATCCTTGATTCAAATCTCAGATATGTTTTGGGACAGAGGATTTTTCCCCTCTTTCTTTTTAGGATTTATTTTATCTACCCTTCTTTTGCGCACTTTTTTTTTCAAGAACAGTCATGACCCTTTATTTTTTTGAGATATTTTTGTCAGAAGTTTTATTCCAGTGTTTTTGAATTGTTATGGAACTGAGTTAAAATAAGAATCTCATTTTGCACACAAAAAAAAAGGGTGGGAAATATGTTTGAAAATTCCATTAAACACTAACAAAAACTAATTAGACCCATGAGAACAGATCAGTTGTCTCTTGGCCATTTCATTGTCCTTCCCTGAAGCCACTATCAAAAAATGGTGGTACAGCCACATGTGATTTGTCACAAACTTGGCCAGTATCAGGCATTCCAAAACCAGCAAATAAACTGATTTAGAAACTTCCTCTTAGAAAAAGACTGAGTGATCATATAGGCTTTGAAAACCCCAGGCACAAGAAGTGAGTTTAAATGGTGGAAGAGGCAGAAATTCTGTTTAAAGCCTTCCTGATATTATTCTCATGTATTTCACTTGGTTGCTGGCCTTTCCCAGTGATTCCTTCATCACTAGGTTTTTTTTTGATTGGAAGGACTGTGGAAATCAGAGCTGTCATGGCCTCTTATGTATTGGATCTTTCTTCAGACATAGGAAGGAATGAACCCCTCAGGAAGACAAAAAGGTTTGGGGCATATGAAATCCCAGTTAGACTGCAACAGACCTTTCTTCTGAAATCCTTCATTTTACATGCTTCTAATAGTATGGGGATTGTTATGACCTGATTAGTGAAGATGTCTCTGTCCAAATTAAATTGTAAACAAGACCATACACCAAAGTCAATAGAGAGAGAGAGAGAGATCAAGGAGTAGATAGTCACCGCATGTGGATCCAGTGACATCCCATTGGTCCTTCTTCACCCTGGGCACCACTTCGATGGTGTGGGTCTTGGGTCATGCTTCCTGTGGTGGGGGTCCCAGGTTGTTTTCTGGGAGTACCACCTTTATACAGTCCAAGTTCCAGGTATCCATGAAGGCATATTCCTAATTTGCATGTGAAGCATGGATGGACATGCCTTCCCTTGAACATGAAGTGAGGATGGACATGCCTTTTTTTGCATGTTTCTTCCAAAATTTCGTGGGGCTTTGCTGGTCGTTGGTGGTTGCAGATGCCATCTGTCCCATAACTTGGGGTGATTTTTGTGTGACTGGTGATATGAGTATGAACA
>NW_008666329.1:0-12930 GCF_000695815.1 Acanthisitta chloris | reverse complement strand
GCAGGAATATTTGTTCAGATGCATTAACCAGGACTGTGCTAACCAGGTCTGTCAGGTCTGGAATTAGCATCATCCTGTCACAGATTCCTTGCATATCATAAGTTCCCCACTGTGGTGGCTTATCCTTTGCCAAGTTCATTCTGTGGCCTTAACAGAGTTTGAGACAGGCTCTTTAACTCCTTACAGGGTTCAGTGTGCTCTAGTGATTCTGATAATACTTTTTTTTCTGCAATGTCTCTCTGCTGCAGGTGTCAAAAGTGCTTTGAAAGGAATTATAACGATTTCTGAAAATTAGTGTCTTCATCAGGAAAAGAAATTCTGCTCCTTATTTTATGGTATAAGGCCTTTAGGAGGTATAATCACTGCAGAGTCTTTGGAGACTGATGAAATCTTAGCATTCATATCTCTGGGTTTGCCACAGCTTTCTTTATGCTTTTATGTTAATATCTCATCATAACATACGTGATTATTATTTTTCTGCCTCTCTAATCCCTTCCAAAAAGATCATTATGAACACTGTTCTGCTCTGCTGCTGGCAGTATGTCAGGGTATATATTACAATACTCTAAAGTCCCCTATTCATAGGTATATTCAATGAAATTTCAGAAATTGTGCCATCAGGTGAGTTTAAAGTCTCTTAGTCCCTTAAAGTCTCTTAGTCACTCACTGAGAGATTGAACTGTGAGGTAATGTAGGTGTAGATGTTCATCATCTGCACACACTTAGTGTCAAGCAACTTCTTTATGCAATGGTCAAAAAGCATTAGCTCATCATTACCATCAGCTGTATGATGTTGGAGGAAATGCAAGAAGTACTTTGCTAGGTACATTTCTGTTTCAATTTCCATCTTAGTTTTGTTAAGGCCACCTTCATCAAACTGACATCTCAGCGCTGTTTGGATCTGCTCATGCCTCTCTGTTCAAGGACCCCAAGCCAAGGCAGCATGATCAGCTCAGGAGGGTGCTGCTTGTCTTGTAACATCTTGCTTTCACTTTTCTCTCAGGCACACAGTGATTTTAGGAAGAAAAACATGTAAAGTTTTGAATGAGATCGGAACAGAACATGTTTTTTTCCATACTGTTAAATATTTTAAGATTTGAAAGCCGTTCCTCTTTTCTACTGTGATGAAGCTTAATTGGCAAGAGAGAGAAATCCTTTGTCATCCAAGAATAATAAATATGCCGGGGGTTAGGGCACATTATGGAAAAAGGAGACATTGCTTCTCTGCAATTTTTCTTTTTTTCAACTGTTCCAAAAATAAATATCCCCCGCCCATGAGTATTTTGAAGGCAGATCAGATCCTCTTTAACACATAATATCTTTAATCTTGATCCAAAGGCTGGGAAGTAGCTATAGTAACAAAAATAGTAATACAAATGGAATAAACATCACTTTAATATAGCCCTGTAACATACCTCATGTTTACAAAATTCTGCAGAGGGACTTTTGCAGCTTTTTGTCTGGAGGTGTGCATCACAAGCTAACAGTCATTACTGCATGGGGAAAGGACAAATAGCCTGTTCCCATCTCAGCAGGCTGCTGTTGCTTCTCTGGATATATGAAGGAAGGACACCTTTGCTGCTGTTCAGACACAGCAGATGAAATAGTTCTGTTCTGCTACAGCTCTCCCTTTAAGCTGTTTTTTATTTAATCTTGCATTCAGCATTCTCATTCAATGAAGGCATGGTCTGGGAAGGTCTCATGTGCAATGTTGTATGGCTAAGAGAGGACAGAAAATGAGAATCACTGGTTTACCTTCCTGGCTTCATAAAATACATCCCAGCTCAAGTTGCCATTTTCATTCTGCCTCAACCATTGCTCTGCCAAAGCCTTGGTTTTCTGATTTACTACAGAGACTCTAATGGCAGTGATCAATGCTAGGATGATTGTTTGTTCTCTGATACCATCATCAAAGGACCAACACAAATGAATCTGTGGATAAAAGAATCTGGTAAGACAAAATAAGACAAAATTATATAGGTCTGTTTGGGAGATCTAAGGTGTATCTTTAATGCAGAGACTTACGAGGAAGTCTTGCAGGGTCTTAGTTCTTTGAACATAAAAGTGTTTCAGAGTGCTGATTTTGAAATTAAGATTATGCTCAGGTTTGTAATGGTCTACATGCAATCAGAGGGATTATGAATTTGCATGTGCACTTTAAAGGGTTTTAATAAGTAGAATAAATTTAAAAGTAGATTGCAAAGCTTGCTTTTCTTTAGGAGCTGTGTAAATTTTGTCTAGTGCTTTATTCTATGAAAATGTGTTAGTCCAGTCCCTTGTGAATTCAGACCTTTTCTCCTAAGGAACGTCTCCTTTGGATGTTGGAATTTGATTGAGTTACAGGCATCAATGAATTGCAGTCTGCATTAAAATGATCATAGTGTTTCTTATTGCTTGTTTCTAGGTGAATTAAAGGAAGACAATAAGTTAGACAAAAAAGATAAGTCCAGTGTGGGAGATGAATCAAAGAAAACAGATGGTAAGGACGGCATTTCATTGCATTTTTGTCACCCATTTTAATATGCAATCCATTGTTTCCTAAACATCTGCAGTTTATTCTAAACCAAAAAAAATTGTGTGGCGACCAGAAACAGACTTAACAGAAGCAGTCATTAGGTTTGAAAAAAGCCTTTGGGGCATTCTGAGTGAAAATAATTTCTTTCACATAATTCCTAGCACTGCTTAGTTCAGATGGTAAGCTTTATCCATCAGTTTCTGTGCAGTGCCTGAAAGAAAAATCCTGGATTATTCGAGTTGCTTAACAGGAAATGCGGATTCATGAGATTCTATCCTTCTGACTTTCTTTGGGCTGTATTCTGCTGTATGTTAGGACACGCTGCATTGGAGACTAAAAAAAAGAGCTATAAAAATATTACACAAGATGTTCCTGTTTTACATGTTTGCATGTTATGCTACACCAGTAAAACACGAAGCTTTCTTGACTTAATTGTCTGAGAAGGAATTTGCCAAGTGCTGCCAGACCTCTGGTGTGAGAAGCCAATATGTTCAGGAGTGAACATATCAGCATAGAGGTCCTATTAAGGATGATATTGAAAAGGGAGGTTGCTGAAACATTCTCGAACTGAAGCAATGCCAAGCCACAGAATGGTTTCATGGGCATCTGGGAATAATTTCAAATGAGTTTGAGCCTAGCGTAATGGTCCACAGATCTTTTAGTAGCCCCATCAAAGTGGAAGAACATCTGTAAATTCTGTGGCATGTTTCCTCTTTTGTAGTTCCTCATCTGTGTACCACAAGGGCTCTGAGATACTGTCTGAACCCACGTTGCTCCAAAGGCAATTGCTGAAGTATTAAGTAGTAAAATAAATGGAAACAAATTTTCTGGCATTTTCTCTGTGCATGTCTCAGTGAAATTCACTGAAACATAGCTATTCCTAAATGTAAATAATACAGTGCTTTTTTTTGATGATCAAGAAAGACAACTTCATTGTAAGTACTTCAGTTCAGTATGATAACACATTTTCTTTTATTGCTTCCTTTCAAGAAATTATTTAAATTTCTATTGCTCTAGCAAAGTGGCAAATAAGAAAATGTTGTACGTCAACTAAAAATTTAGAAAATTCCATCTACAAGCATATATTATTCTCAAACACATAAATACGTACCTTTTCTTGAGAGGCCCCTCAGCAACAGGTTTTTAGAAAAATTCAATTACTTTCTTAAGAGGTCATGTTACTTACATACTTGAGTTAAATGTCTGTCAGGAAAACAGTCTTGAATAACTACTATTCACAACTGTTACTGTGGTCATGCAGAAATTAAGCACAAATACTCAGATAACATGTGCCCCTTCAGATGTTCATGAGTATGTGTAGTCTGTATGTAACTATCAAGGCTTCAGAAGAATTAATGGGCAGAATGCTGCTCTCCTTACCGCAGTGGGTGATGGCTGAGCAGCAGCTGTGCTGGAAGGCTGCAGCCCTGGCAGGATCAGGCAGATGCAGAAACACTGGGGCTTTTTTAGAGGGCTAAAGAGCACCAGCCCAGCCAAGAGAGAAGACCTGGGAATACCTGATTTTGAGGACAAAGTTACATTAGAAATCCTTTACTCTCAAGAGCTTAGAAAGATTAGAGGCACCTATTTAGTTGGGCTAGAGGACCAAGATGTGAATGGTTCGTGCTGACTTGAAGATTGAGGGTATGAATTTGGTTCCTTTCAAGTTGCTAATCTTTGTTTGGTGTTACTTGTGTTTGTTATCATTTGTTCTCTTGTAGGAGAAAGTTCTGCTCATCCCCTTAGGAAAAAGACTAATACCATGGGACCACTTCATTACAGTGAATAAGCAACTGTAACCATGCAAGAACAATTTGTAGGCTGAATGTTTTTAATTCTGACACTGTAGAGGCAGATTATAGCTAATGATCTCATTGATCGAAATCAGGGGGAAAATTGTCAATGATGCACCTTGGAAAGAATAGCACTAGGATGGCACTTCTATTTTGCCAAATACTGCACAACCTGTTCTGTCCATTCCTCACCCCAGAGCAAATCTGAACAGCCATGTGAGGGATGTGGAGAAAGGAACATTATCTGTTGATAATACACAGCTGTTTGCAGACTACTGAAATGTTTACCTGAACATATGCTTTCTTTTGTGCAAGTCTTTCACATATCAGACGCTGGAAAAAAAGATTAAGCAAGGGAGTTAGAAAAATTGAGGTCATGGCTACAACACACTTACCACATGTAGTTTGCTGGTGGGTGAAACTCAGCCTAGACTTTTTCCATGGTGAAGGGTACTTGGGTATTACAACCTCTGTTCAGTTCTTAGGGTATGCAACCTCTGTTCAGTATGTGGCTGGGGTCTATTTGTATTAAATAGGTTCCCATTTTTGTAGATTTACCATGAAGGCTTCAGCTTTCTCACTACTACCCATTAGCACCAGCTGAAGCCCTGAACCCAGCTGATGCCAGTCTGCTACGCTGTCCTACTATGCAGACATCCTGCATCCAGAGAAGAAAGCTGCAGAATATATTTTGCATAAGTCTTTGTAGGATCTGTGTCCAAGGTGCTTTTTGAGCATATACAATGAAAGCTATTGTAATATCTTCTTACAGGAATACGTACATGCCAGAATGATTCTAATATGTTTGTCCTTCTACTACATGGGGAATCTAGTGACACGGGACACATAGAAGAACTATCCCATGTTGACACGAAGACATTAAAACTGCACTTCTACTCTGTAGCTTCTGTGTCAGTTACCTTGAAGCTACCCAAAAATACTTAAGTGGGGATGCCACCAGGAACAGGGATCAAGCTCATTGAGACAGTGAGAAACTATGCATCTAGCCAGAGTTGTGTACAACTGAGTCTATCCATACTAAAGCCAACTTTAAAGCTAGCTTGAGGATGGCTATGTAAGCTGCACTCATCCCTTGGATTTCAGACATAACTGCTTCAAAATCCTGTGCAAGTCCCTTGAATGTAGCCTGGTCTCCTTCTCATGTTAATCTGATCTTAACATTATTGGCTTTTTTTTTTCCTGTGAGAGATATTGTGTGTTACTCAGTATAGTCCCTATATTTTCAGTTCCAAGAAAAGAAATGTAAGTCTTCCATTTCCCACATAAAGACACAGCCCTATCAGAGACAACATTCCAGCCTTTCTTTTTTTGCAATTATTTTTTTGCTCACAAAGCCAGCAATAAATGAGAAAATTATTCTTCACCATTTCAGACTTGTTATACGGAAGACTTCTTTTACAGGGACAATAGTGAAACACTGGAACAGTATGTCTAGTGAGGTGGTAGATGACCCATCCCTGAAAACCTTCAAGGTCAGTTTAATCCAGAGACCAAAACACAGTTTATTTAATCACGTATTGTTTCTCAGCTAGCAGTCATAGACAATTACAAGGCTTTTTTGCGTGTGTGTTTGTCCTGGGAACTTATTCTTGTGGTAACACGCACGTTTTAGCACAGAAATATACGGAGTACTTGTCATTTTCAGCAGCGAGTTGATGTGAAAGCCTAATGTGCCCTGTGTATGTGTGATGAGCAATTCTCCCACCTCGTGGTCAAAGACTAACCCTGCATTTTGACAGGTCTGTTTCAATACTACATTCCCCTATGCAGGGCAACACAATGGAATATAATATAGTTAATATAATGTGATATAATACAAAATGTAGCCTTTTAAATAGATGGACTCTATCACAGGCTTACAAGATACTGATGTTTGAGCTTTCTTTATTTTGATTTTGTTAAGATATTTTGTTGCTTAACAGTAGTTAAAAGCCTTTCCTATGTGTTCCATACATTGTCCATGCCAACATGTAAAGCGGCCTTTAGGTCGTAATTTAATCATTACTTGATCAGCAAGTGAAAAATTACCTGACTATTAAATTAAGGTATCGAGTCTTCATTTCTTTCTGTCCCTGTTTTCCCAAAAATCAAGCGTCAGAGTAGCTGGCACAGAATAATGTTAGCAGAGAATGCCCTTGGTATAGGAACATGGTGGTGTGAGGAAACCATGATGATGGTTCCACAATTATCCAGACAGAATGTAATAAACAAGATTCTTCCCAGCTTCATTTGGTGAAACTGCTCAACCAGTTAAGAATGTCTTTGCAGCCTTCTGCAAGATACAATTGTGTATGTATCAATCTAGCCAAGACCACTACATAGCAATGAACAAAGTAGACTTCTGACAAAGCTTCACATAATATGCTTAATGCCAATGTTGTTTTAAAACAGGTTACTCAAGCATATAATTGAAAAGCATTTGTCTGTATCTTCTTGAGAGAGGTAAAAGGTAAATTTCAGGTCATATAAATAATGGTGTAATTTCTAATTCTGTTGCAAAAGACAAGCTGATTCTTCCATTATTGTCAAAAGGGCAAAAAAAATCAGTTTGTAAGACAAAACCATTGTATTTCTCCTTGCTGCTTCATAATGCTCTTATCACATGTCATTATCCAGCAGCAGTGACACATTAGAATTACAGTGGTCTAAGGCTACTTCTAAAGACAGTTTGCTTCCTTTTCTCACTTCTTTTTTTATGCCTGTTACTTGAATTACATTAAAGGTTATTGCCCCAAGTTACAAATCAGAAAGCCTTGTACTGTTAGCTTCTGGAGAAGTTTCCTTGAAAGATGAAGGCATTTTGCTATCCAAAAGGACGTATTTCACTATAATTTATCTCTGCTGAACAATTGCTTCATAGTAGTGGAGTATAGGATAACTGGAGGGGGAAAAAGCTTCTGTGCTTTTTAATCCTTTTTGTGTGCTTTTGAAAAAAAATGAGTGTGTCTGATTTAGCAAGTGGCACCTGAGGCAAGCTGGAATTAGCACAGAAAAATACATTCTGAAGAAGGTTTTATGCAGTTTTAATATAAAACAGAAAATGAACATGATGTGCTGTGATCTTTGAAGCCAAATGAAAAATACATTGTGAGCATCTAGACAGGGCAAATGTACGTACACATTCATGGTATGCATGCCTGATGAGAATATGGGGAATATGTAGAAAGGTACCTTTTATAATTATGCAGATGATTTTGCAACTTGTCAGTTTTGTGTGTCTGTGTGTAAATCTTATGGAAATGGCTGGTTTTCCTTTGAGACTTTCATGTTTCTCTTCTTTAGCCTGCTTTCTATTGTTCAGTCCATAAGAATGAGATACTTTGGGTTTTGCTTCTATTTTGCATGAAGTCACAGATATATGTGACAAGTTTGAAAAGACGCGAGAGCATTTGGCTTCATTTAAGTGAATATTTGCAATATTCATTCAGGTGCATGATGGGAAAAAAGAAATCACTGGAGACAAATTAACTAGGGTTTTTAGAGTAGTTACCTTTTGGTGGAACATTTTTTCACATTGCCCTGGTGCTTTACGTAGTTCTGCTCAGAGGTGTCCTATGGCTGCAATCCTCCTCAGGGATAACATTCACAGTTCTAGAGGAAGGGAGGAATGTGTAACTTATGCAGTACACTGCAGAAATTCCTCCTTGACTTTACACCATCGGCTATTTTATTGCACCAGCCAGAGAGTAGAGCTGTGACCTTGCTTCTGTTATAGTCCTTACTCCATTCTGGAAAATTTTCCTGTGCAATGATGTATAGAAATTCTCTGTTTCAGCAATAAGAAAGTCCTCCTTGCTCCACAGCTCCATGAATTTGTGTTCCATCCAGTGACAGTCAGGCCTCTTTTTCCCAATGCAACTCTAGGCCCTGAAAGAGATCATGTGCAAAAGGAATGACTGAAGAATAATATGAAATAGCTCCTCAAAAGACATTGATGACCTTTAGATTGCATCTTATCTCTTCCTTGCAGAACAACTAGCTGCCAATTTGAGCATACCAGCTGTAGGTACCTGATAGGGACTCTGACAACATATGGCATCGTACCCTGAAATGGAAAGGAACATGCAGGTGTGCAGATGCTCATGGTCTAAAAGTGTTATCTTTACTACTTGTGACCATTAATTGATCCATCACTAGGCAATTCATTCTTTTCTTCTAAACCACTGCCTGCCTATTCTTAAGTTCAAAGCCTGGTACTTGGAGGCAAGAAAGCCAGTAAGTGCTATTATTTGAAAAGTGGCATTTTAAGTCAGGCAAAAATATTTAGGAGTCTAAGTATAGTTCATAACAAGTGATTGCCAAAACCTGAAAAGATACTAAAAAAAAAAGTCAAAATGAGAACTTTTATTTTGAACTGGTGTTTCACATTTTTAGCCAGCTTTATGTAAATGGTAAAAATAGAAGTTTTGTTTGAGTTAGATGGAAATCTCAGCTTGATCTTGCATTTCTTCTCCATCCCCTCCTACCAAAAAAACCCCTACTCCTCAACAAACAGTTTTGCCATGAGAGAATTACTTGTGTCTGACCCAGAGCTAAACATTATCCTAATTTTTCAGTTTAGTCACTCAACCAAAGAAGGCATTATTTGTCCAGTGCTAGTTACAAAATTCTGATTCACAAATGTGGCTGAAAACTTTGTTGTCTTTGATTATCCTTCTGCCTGTGGCAGGTTGTATTTGGTTTGTGTGGCAAGGTTTTGGTCTTGGGAAGGGCTACAGGGGTGGCTTCTCTGAGAAGCTGCTAGAAACTTCCCTCACTTCTAACAGAGACAGTTCCAGCTGGCTCCAAGATGGACCCACGAGTGGCCAAGGCCAAGACCAACAGTGATGGTGGTGGCACCTCTGGGATAACAGATTTTAAAAGGGGAAAAAGTTACTGTGCAAGACCAGTTGCTGCCAGAGAAGAGAGGGATGAGTGTATGTGGGAGAAACAGCTCCACAGATACCAAAGTTATTGAAGAAGGAGCAGGAGGAGGTGCTCCAGCCAAAGATGGACCCACGAGTGGCCAAGGCCAAGACCAACAGTGATGGTGGTGGCACCTCTGGGATAACAGATTTTAAAAGGGGAAAAAGTTACTGTGCAAGACCAGTTGCTGCCAGAGAAGAGAGGGATGAGTGTATGTGGGAGAAACAGCTCCACAGATACCAAAGTTATTGAAGAAGGAGCAGGAGGAGGTGCTCCAGCCACCAAAGCAGAGACTGCAGCCCAGGGAGAAACAGCTCCACAGATACCAAAGTTATTGAAGAAGGAGCAGGAGGAGGTGCTCCAGCCACCAAAGCAGAGATTCCCCTGCAGCCCATGGTGAAGACTATCGTAAGGCAGGCTGTGTCCCTGCAGCCCATGGAGGTCTATGGTGGAGCAGATACCCACATGCAGCCCCTGAAGGACCCTATAGCAGAGCAGGTGGAGCCTAAAGGAGTCTCTGACCATGTAGGGGGATATTACAAGAATTTGTAATTTCTTTTGTCATTCACCCAGTGCCTGGATGGAGCTGGGTGCTGGGAAAGCAGAGCTTGCAATAAATAATCTTATCCTGAAAAGCCTAGGCTTTTCATAAGTGAGGGTAGAAGTTGCTTTCAAACCCCATGTCAGCTTTGCTATGAACGCTTGAACAACAATGCTGGGTCAGACCAAAAGTCCCTTGAGCTCTCCATCACCTACCTGACAGCATTTCATAGCAGAGATCTTAATGAACAAAGAACAAAAACAGAGGAATATGTGTCCCACTACAGCTTTTTGTGTTCCAGAGAGCCAAGACTTGTATAGACTCTGACATATTTTTCTTCCCTTACTTTGTCTTTTAGAGCCCAGGTACTCTTGTGTGCTGGGCACAGAGGCAACACCATTCAAAATTTACTTAGATATTATGTGACAAATCATGTATTTTTATTGATTTCACATTTATTGCTTGATAACTTCATTTGGTAACTCCCTTCTTGGTCTGTGAGAAACAGTGAATATTTGTTCCTCTTTGCATTATTAGTGCCACCCATAATTTTGTTTACTTTTTATTAGATTCTCCCCACAACTCTCTGTTTTCAGGCTAGAGTCATAGCACATCAAGTCTGTGTATTCAACTTTCCTTCAAGTGCAACCTTTTTGCTGTCTGCTGTTTATGTTACCATGCAACACCGACAGTCCATGTTACATATGTGGTTATTGTGATGTGACGATAGAATCTGATTTTAATAGAAATGAGAAAACCTGTGGAGTTCACTTTTTTCCACTAAATTTTCAATTGTGTAATCTGGGATAATTGTGATGTCATCTTGTGCTTCCTTCGTAACTGAATATGGTTATAATGCTGCATAATTGAGCAGGGAAAACAGGACCCATACAATAACCTCACAAACACCATTATGCCTGTGATTTATGGTCGGTGAGGAGCATGAGTCAATACAGAATGGATGTTTTTGAGTTAGTCTAAACTCTCACCTCAGTCTCTATGCCTCTGGGGTTCTGTCCCTGTCCTCCAACTGGGTAGCAGATTGTGAAAGTTTGCTTGGACAGGCATAATAAATGCTGACTGTTAAAACTGGTAGTTCTTTGAAGACCTTGGACTCCAAATCATTTTTTTCACTAAAAAAAGAGATTAATCACTGATTGTGAAAAACTGGCAGCCAGCTTCCTTGCTCTATGGATATACTCATACACTGAGTAATTCTGTGTGAAGAAAAATACAGAGTGCAGTGAATTTTTGCTTCAGTATGTCAGTCTATATGGAAATATATGCCTGAATAGTCCAGCAAGCAAAAGTTAAAAACGCCTGAGTATAAACTACAAACTGAAAACAGGAATGGACTTAATATTCTAATTGCAGTGGGTGTTGTCACATGAAGTGCTGTAGAAGTCACTGGCATTTACCTTAGTGATAAAGGAGAAGGCCAATACTCAACCTTGACAAACAATTTAAGTTCATCAGCAACACTGAAGGACTGAGATGTGCATTCAGACAAGGCTATTTCAGATAATGACATTTGATATATACCGAGTGAACTACCTAAAGTCTTGCTGTGTACAGAACACTGCATATTCATTCTTTTTCCTCTTTCAATTACTGCTGTTGATATGTGCTAATATTTGCACTAGAACTATCCAAACTTGTAGGGAAGTTGTAGTTGTAGTTGTAGTCGCAGGCAAGCTATATTCTATCCAAAGGGAAACTTGTCTCAGAAACCAGCACATCTGCTCCACCAAGTAGAAAATCAATTCAAAGCAAATGCTGTACTGGAATGTTCTTACTGGAGCTGATAATGTAGCTAATAGAAGCAAAAAGTAATATATCATAGAATCATAGAATGTTGAGTCATTGGAGTGGATCTTAAAGATCAACTAGTCCCAACCCCTCCTGCCATGGGCAGGGACACCTTCCACTAGACCAGTGTGCTCAAGACCTTATCCAACCTGACTTTGAACACTGCCAGGGTTGGGGCATCCACAACTACCCTGGATTGACTCAGCTCTTCACAGGGAACTGCTAGAGTCTGAAAAAGACATTGCATATTCTCTTGTTTTATTAGTGGGTATGGGAGGGGTCAAATTTCCCGTGAGTATGGAAAGCATAGGAGGAGAAGTGTGTTTTGGGTGGTACTCCAAGTTCTGTTTCAGATTTCTGGCATGATTCAGCAAATCCTTTAAGAGATTCAGAAATAATTACTGCTCAAATATGTCATTTAGTCCACCCACTCAAAATTATTACTTTTCCTTTTGGGTCAGTCTCTTCTCTCTAAAATGTAGCTAATGATACGTGTCATAGGATTGTTATGGTCCTGATAATGACAGTATATCAGGCAGAACGTTTTAGTAGCACTGTTGTAATGGCTGTTACTACTTCCTATTGTAGATTAAGATCTTGGTAGAGCTGGAAATGTGAGAATTCAGTCTAAATGAATCCAATGAAATGCTGAAAGCTAAATTCTTTGAAACGGTGTTTTAGAATTGCATCAGTGAGCATGATATTTTAGTAGCAATTTACAGGGGAGTATCCTGAATTGAAAGGTCCCCCTGCTGTCTGTACAGTAGAAGAAGATACCAATTCTTAATAGATTTTTGTTTTGGCTGTCCTTTTTCTCTTATGCTCAAATACTACTTAAAAGAAAAATGAAAAAGGTGTGATAGATTATTGAAGATAAAAGAACCTGATTTCCTGAAAGCTGAAAGGGACTAAAAGACATTCTGGTGTAATCACATCTTCCAAGGTATGCCCATCCTTACAGATAAATTCATCTCTACTTGGACTGAATCTCCTTGATTGAGAGACTCTTTTAAATGCACACAAACTCTGCTGACATAAGCACTGTCAGAAGAACAGTAGCTAAGCAGGGTGCCAGGTATATTCAGGGAACTGGTTTGGACAGCCAATGTAGAGTAAAATATTCATGCTCCTGTTTGAAACTCTTCCAGAGGTTTTCAAAAGAGGGATATGAGAAGAGATGGATAAAGTGTTCTTTTTCATTAGACTGTCCTCATTTACTAGAAATAACAAAAAAATTTCTTGTCTACATTTCTTTCTCAAGGAGATCTGTTCATTGTGAAGATGCACTGGTGGTATAACTACATAGAAAACAGTTATGTTTGTACAGTCAGGATAATACTAGTCAA
>NW_008666328.1:44290-61730 GCF_000695815.1 Acanthisitta chloris | reverse complement strand
ACATACCATTGCAACCCAGGACAACAGCTCAGGCTGAGTTACCTGCAGGCTCTGGCACTGCAGCACCCTTCAGTCTCTCTCATGCCTTGGTGATTTTTGCTGGTTTAGTTTGCTTGATTATATTTTGAGTTTCAGATTTGTTTGAGATGGCATGGGGTCCTTTCCAACATGTGCTGTGAGGACAGACATTGTCACCACCATCAGATTGTCAAATTGTCAGTCACAAGAGCTATGACAAAACTCAAAACCAAATATAACATAAATCACTTAATGCTCAGCATCTTAGAGTACAGTTCTGCCTTTGCCTAAGCTGTACTGCTCTTCACGTGTCTGTTGCACTGCACATCTATCCTGTGACTTCTGTGTTTATAGGGGAGTGTGCAGGAATGGAGAGGCTGGAAGGGATGTGTGCTCTGTGCTTCAAGCTGCACATCTACATAACACCTTTACACATTCACTCTGTATATAAAGGAACAGATAAAATTAAATTTTCTCATTAGATGAAGCTGAAAACTGTACAGTGGGAATCAATGCTAAAGATCCAGCTAGTTACCACAACCCTAAGTTTCACATAAAATGCAAGATTATTGGAAGTTAAGGAAATTGTTTCTCCTTCCAGTCACTCTTTTATTTGAAACTCAGCTGGGTTTATTTGCAGCAAAGTGTTGAACTCATTTGCTGCTCCATTACCAACAATGCTCTGTTAACAGAAATAGGTAGTTCTGGGGTAGTACTGAAGACACAAGCTGTTCTTTCAGGTGGCAGTAGGGTAGCTAAAAATAGATTATTTTTTTTTGCCTCAATGAGGGCCTTCTCTGGACCTTCTCCTTTCTGTCAATCTATGCATGTTGTTAAAATACAGTTCCTTCAGCATGTCACTGAAAGTGAACTATCATTTTCTGTCTTCCATTCTTCCCTGTGCTGCAGCAGATTTAGCATATTTTGGAGCTCTTTCCCCGTTCAGCCATTCTTATTGCAATTGTATCTCACAATCAGATTCAAAGGCCTTGGGCCAAGTCTTCATTTCATGGATGTCAAGAAGAGCATTGCCACTGACTCCAGAGGGATTCCCATTTGTCCTGCTTTGTCTTATTATCTGCCACAATGCAAACTCCATACCATAGTTCAAAAAGGGAAAAATGAAATATTATACTTAATATTTTCTTTCCATTTTAGATTAATGCCCTCTAGTTGGTTTATTCCTAGAAGAGGCAGATGTGTCCCTGTCTTGTTGAGACTTACAAATCTTCATTTTAAAAGAGATGTCAGAGTGGATTACTCACATGAATAAAACGTGATTCCAGAGGAGTGTCCAAAGCTGTTTTCTCCTCCTAGCTCTTTTCAGGAGGAGCTGTGGATGGTCTGAGGTAGCACTGGGAAATTCACTTGCAATTGTCCTCACCATCAAATGTCAAATCAAGATATGGGTGTAACTAGGTCTTCATCTTGGCAGTGTTCAAGACTAGGCTAGATAGGACAGTGAGCAACCTGGTCTAGTGGAAGGTGTCCCTGCCCAGGGCAGGGGGTGGAACAAGATGAGCTTTAAAGTGCCTTCCAACCCAAACCAGTCTATGGTTCTCTGATTCATTATGAATCTGTTTAGAGTTGCTATGGTGCATAGGCTACTTTGCTGGAAAAAAAAAAAAAAAGTGAAGGCCTCTTGTTTATCTGTTTGTTTATTTATTTATCTTTAAGAAGGAAGACTGACTGAAAAGTAGGGGGATTCTGGCATTGACTAACATTTAAGATCTCTTTAAACTGGAAAGTACTTCTGTTTTCCAAACTATGTTTGGATTACATAATTTACTCACTGTGGCCACTTCTAAAGCTAATATCTTTCCTTAATCAGTCCCTCAGTAATCTAAATCATTATTAAGCATCTTTTGGAGGGATTAGAAATAGCTTTATTTTAAGACTTGTAATTGTGATTAGAATATATAATCCCCCCAATAGACACATATAACCCATTTAATTCACTATGGATTTATTTTAGGAAATTAAGGCATTACAGATGGTATTTTGAGGAATGGGAGAGGGTACATTGCTTTTTAAGTTCCTATTTCTTTTAACATATTGCATGAGAAAATCGCTACAGTGGCTCTTTACACCCATCATGTTGCAATAACTATTTCATAATAATTTGCTTACTGCCAAATTGAAAAATGCTTTTAGTATCTCAAAACAGTCTCTTTAAATTGTGTAAGTTTAACTAGATTTTACCTTGGACCTTACAGTGCCTCCAGGTACAATAGACAATGTAATGCAGAGGAAAACTCATGTCTTTTCTAAAGAGTAGTTCACTAGATGTTGGATGCAGTTGATTCCCACTATGTTGGAGGGGTCTTTGTCCTGAATGTCTTGGGATACTTTGGGAGATAAGTTTAAGAACCCTAACCTCCACAGAAGCAGCCTTGGCATGACCCTGTATTGCCCACTGAGGTTGCTCTTTCTAGGCTTTTCTAACCCTTCCTTCTCTTTTCCACTTTTTGCATCCATTCAAAATTGCTCATTTTATAGTTCTATTGGCAAGACAATTAAATAATGTAATCTCAGAGAAATAAAACCAGGAAACAACTGAAATTTTGCTAAATTAGTTTGTTTCAGGTTTGATCAGGATGGAGAGGACAGGTGCAGGCAGGTTAAGGAAGAAAAATGCTTAAATGCAATCACTGCTTATATCACTTCCCAGATCACATTTCTCCTCAAAATGTAATTATCTGGACTAGAATTGGGAGGGGAAGGAAAGGAAACAACCCATAGCAGTAGAGAATACTAAGCTAAATAGAATGAGGAATTTCTTATTTGTTATGCAAAGTGGGCCATTCTCTTTAAAATACGTTTTAATTTATTTCCACTTGGCTTTCCAAGGAGAGACACGCATCTCTCAGAAGGCAAATTTTGCCCTTCGGTTTGTTACTCTATAGCTGTAACCCCACCAAGAAGTACAGTAATTCTGTTTGGCACAATACATTAAAGATAATGAATGAGAGAAAACCAGCTATCTGCTCCAGTATGAAATCTCTTCAATTCACAAGGAAAATACATTTCTAGAGAAGTTCACTCTTAGGACAGTGCACTTGACTGATTGAAAGGCTGTTTATTTGAGTTGTCTTAGAAAACTCATCTCTGAAATTAGACAGAAGGAAAATAGAGAGAAAAGAGAAGTGTCTTCCTGCAATAAACATTTAGAAAAAAATTGCTTTTAGAAAATTACAAATCCTGTGACTTGATACTGCATCAGGCTTGTGACATTTAAGATAATACAAGTATTTCACAGCACAAAAGCAAATCATGTAATTTAGCTTGCCTCAACAAGCATTGCCTCAGCAGGGGTCTCTAATTCAGCACAGACAAAAGATTTTATGAAGTTCTCAATATAAATACCCAGAATACTCCTGGCACAGCAAATACCTTCCCAGAGACTGTACAATAGTCAGTTTTAGAACATTAAATGTAATCAGTAGTTGAAATCTGTTGTGGATGAGGGCCAGAGTGAGTCCTGTGGGCTCAGGTATAAAATGTGTATCAAACCTAGACATTATGTAAGTTTGACAAGAGCTAATGAGTGTGCTTGTATGTGATTCTGTTAAAACTTCGTGTCAGCCTCTAATCGCCTTTACACACATTAGGCAGCTTATCCTTGCACTGTCCCTTGTGGGATGTGTTACCACAATAACAGGCTCTCACAGCCCATGGAGAAGCAAAAGCAAGCAATTCAGTGACTGCAAATCCCATGGTTTAAAAAGGCACCAGTGTCCATGGAGGTATCTGTGTACACTGGAGCTGAACAAACTGGGAGTTTTTCAAGATTGTTCTTGTGTTGGAACACTCTGGGTCAGCTTCACTCTGAGCAAGGTCTGGTTTGGAGTTGGAGCACCAATAACCCACTGACATTCACAGGTTCTGAGGGACCCTCACGCCCTCCCTGAGTAGCTGGAGCAAAACCTGCAGTAGGTTCTGCCAGCTGGTGCCCTCAGGAATGAGGGTTTCCCTGAGTGCCAGAGCTCTGGGCAGCACAGGGATCCTGATTCAGCAAGGAAAGTGAGGCTGGTGCTTCACCAGTGTCCTATTCCATGGTGCTTTAAAACCTTATTGGGGAGTGCTTGGGGCATTCAGAGGCACACCCAGCATTGCACAGAATCCAGGTTAATTCTGCTTTTCCACAATTTGGGATTTACAATCCAGCTTTTCCTGAAAGGCAACTCTGTTGTGCTCACAGTTAGTTCTAAAAGCCAGTGGTATAATGGATGTCCTGATAGTTTACAGAGAGATTTTGCAGTTTGGCTAATTGAGAAAACAGAGCTGGAACAGGAATAGAAATGTTTCCTTTCTTGTTAGCACCAAGAACTTCTGAGGAATTATTTTGAATTATGTATGCCTATATAGATGACAATAATTGGATCAGGCTACAAAAGTGTAAAAATTTGGGTTAAATATCAGATAAAACTTCCTGGTAATAAGATATCCTGGGCTGTGGCATAGCTTGCCTGTGGAAGCAGTTCTGCATGCAGTTTTAGAGCTCAATTAAAATGTTTCTGTGTTGGCAGAGAGAAGGCCTACTCTTTTGATAATCTGATAGAGCATCTCTAATTCTTTCACCTTGGGTATATTAATACTGCACATAATTAAAATCGGATCATGATAAATTAACTAATTTGCCCTTAGAGTGATCAAAGACCCTTTTGCCCTCAGGGTTCGTAGTAGCTGCTGTTCCTCCCCCTCCCCACCTCCATTTTAATCATCAGTCTGAAATGTTTATTGGAAAAAGAAAAATTTCCAGGAATTAGGCTCTGAAAGTCCCCAGCTCCTGCAGCTAGTGAAGTGTAAGGATGCCCTCTGCTGAGCACGGGCTCAGGAGTTTTGGGTTGGAAATGGAATTGTCCCCTGCTGGGTAGAGAAAGCGTTTTCTGAAGCAGCTGGATGTCAGGTCAAAGTTGAATCATTCTAACGTGAATCGTGAATTGAACCTGAAGCACGACCTGCAAGTATTTGAAGAAGTGTGGAAACTGAAGATAATTTACTTGTAGGAGTTTGGAAAAAAAAAACCCAATAGCTTAAGCATCAACTTTCTGCAAAAGGTGTGTAGCACAGTTCTGGAATCTGGTCACCTGGATGTGGTGAGAAATATATTCAGTGGTAAAGGAAAAAAGGCTCTGGATACATTAGCCGTGAAATATATCACTATTCCTACTGAGAGTTTTTTTGGTCCTTGTAATGACGGTCAGGAGAAACACAATAATAAAGCTGTCTCAAACATGGCATGCACAGGTAGATTAGTCTACTTACATGTAATGCTTGAACATTTTCATTTTGCTGGATAGCAAAGTCTGCCAAAAAGCTTGTGGAACAGTTCACAGAAAGTCAAGAAATGTGTGTTTCTGTTAGCAGAAGTGAAGTCTTCAAGAGGAATACCATACCACTTGCTTCATTTCTGAAAAGATGCGGGAATTCAGAAGAACCATGAACAGCAGTGGAGAACTAATCCTATGCTGCCACTTTAAATCAGATCAAAATTTCCTATTTCATTCTTCTCAGTTAAGGCCAAGTCAGGAGCTCTTTTGGTCTCAAATTGTTGAAGGAAGTTCAGCACCATCACAACTCCCTCTTCAGTCTCTTCCCTCTAGCATGCAGAGTCTGAGAGCTGCTAACTGCCCACTTTAAGCTCAGATGTGTATGCCATGAAAAGCAGCAATATTACGATGAGGCAAATGGTGAAGGGTTTGTCATTGAATTAACCACATAAATAATTCAGCATACCTGAGGAAATCTGGAAGATGACAAGCTCTGAAATATATATTAAAAACCAAAGTACTGAATTCTAATTAAAATTCGTGCTAATGGCAGAGTTTTCTCTAACAGAAGCTGCTTTTATTCTAGCCCTTGTTTTAATCAACTGAGTCTAATGCAAATAAATGATTCTGTAACAATTTACATCATATGCAATGGTACAATATGGCTGGAGAAATGAGTTTAGAGAAACCTCATGTGGTGCAAGGTCCTGCACCTGGGGAGGAACAATCCCAGGCACAAATGTATGCTGGGAAACACTTCTTTATCTAGTGGCTGAGCACTGGAGCAGGGTGCCCAGCAAGGTTGTGCAGGCTTTATCCTTGGAGATATTCAAAAGCTGTCCGAGCTCTCAGCCATTCTGTGATAGCAGTCCAGATAACAAACTAGGCAAACGTGAACTAGGAACAGATATATACTGACAGTAACCGACACCCTTTCATGCATAAAGTCAGAGATTTCAGAGCAGGAAAGTCAATACTAGCAGCAACTATGAATGTGAACAGTACAGCAGTGCATAAGCCTTTGATACCAAGCAGCAGTGCTCAGGGTCTGGCTGCATGTGCTGAACAGATCCAGACCCCAGTGTGCTGTTGCAACAAGCCACATAAACTAGTTTGCATAAGGGAAAAATATCCTAACTCCTGAATCCTGCCACCTGGGAATAAATTAGTACAGGGGAATGTAGCCATATATTGTCTGTAATAATGTGCTAAACAAGTAAAGGGTGTATATTTCTGTTATGGTCTGTGTTGTCTTTTCTAAATGTCTCTGTAAGCATCTATGAGTCTGAATGCACATAACTGCATTGAAACCTTCTTACACTGAAAGGAATCACAGGCAGGTTTCTCCCTGGTGTTGAATGGAGATGTTTCTAGCCTCCCAGGTCCTGAACTGGCAATTCAGAGCAGTTTGATTGCCTGCCTGATTGTTTGTGAGATAACGGTGAGATTGGCAGTGGCAGGGTAATTTACTGAAGATTGCAATGTCACATGATATCCAAGGGGGCTCACAAGCATAAAGATGTGATTTGCGTGACTGACAGGAGGCTGAGAGATTGATATGCCCATTCAAAGTTCATGGTGTCATCAGAAGTGTTTGGTTACAGCATCCCATAATCTGCTGCATGATGAGGTCATTACAGGCGTAACTTATGCTCACCTCTAATAACAGGTATAGCAAAAATATGATGCAGCTTGAACAGGTAAATGTAAACTTCACAAAGGGAGTAATTTCTGTCCTGTGTTTTTCTTCTGTTATTTCTAGTGTGATGATAGGATTTTCTTGCCTGGTGGTGGTCTGAATAAAAGAACTGAGTGGACTAAACAGTGGGCAGCTCTAAGGTCATAGATGTTGAGTGGTAAAGGTCTCACAAATTGAGAAAGAGCACAGGATGCTGAGAAAGAGTTCTCAGAGCTTAATAGGAAAACTGCCTTGAGTTATACCCTGAAGCTAATGATGTCCTTAGAATGATTATATAAAGTGGGTGGAAAATGGACTGTAGCAAAACAGAAAATTCCTATGGCCACATTGGAGAGGATTTCAAGATGAATGGAGCTCTTAATGTGAATAGGCATCTGACCTTAAAGCAACATACAGCACTCACAACAAGGTAGTTTGTCTGAGTTAAATGTCCTTAGAGGCCTCAATGAAGCATTGTCAGCATACCTTGGCCATTTTGTTTTTCAATCAGGCACAGTCATTTCAGGCACACACAATGGATTGGAAATACAAGGCTAATTATAAAACAAGAATGTTTATAGTTTTGAGGGGGTTTTTTTATTTTTTTTTTTTTGTTGTTTTTTGAGTAAATACTGTGCAGGTCTGTTGTGCATTTGAAAATCTTGAAAATACATGAATCATGATCTTACTTTAAGGTATTTTTCTCTAAGCTACCCTACTGGAATGCACTCTCTTGTGTATGATATTCAGTGTATACCCAAGCCATATTTGTTTTTAAAAAATCAGGTTAATACACTTTGGGGAGTCTCTAAAGGTTTAGAGACATGAGTGGATTGAAGACTGATAGCCTGATTCTTGCCAGAGTAGATGAACAAATGTTTCTAAATTGTCAGAGATTATAATGTTTTGAAGTAAATGGTTATTAATTTCTAAATTACAGTAGCACTCCATTGAGAGAACATACTTGAGGTAAACGATGATGCCAAAGGAAAGGATGATGCTAGAATTGTTACTGTAAGTGCTAGAAAGTCAGTTATTTATCTAAGTATACGGATTGATCTTCCTGCAAATTCCATTCTAATTTCTGGTGTGAAAATTCTATTTTTTCTTAAAAGTACATCTTAAGAAATATTCTTGATGGACAACCTGATATGTAATATGATGACTGAACCCACCAACTTTGTGACTGATCCTTCCTTATCTATGCACACAAATTCTCAGTCAGGTATCTATAGGAATTCCAGAGTTCCAGCACCATTTCCTTAGGAATTGTCAAAATGGCTGCAATGTAATTTTTATTTTACTTACATAAGGATAAATTACCCTGCCACCCCCATCTTCTCAAACAGAACAAGGGAAACAGAGCAGCATCATTCTTTCCACTCCCTTTTTCCTAATTCCAGTCCTTAACAGATTTCTTTGGGATTGGTCCTCATCTAGCACTGGTTTACATTCATTGTAATGGTGTTTAACCAGTGTGTTTGAAAGCCTCAACCTCACTGCATTATTCCAATCACCAAGGTTTAGGGCATGGAGGTGTTATGAAGAGTGAGCTTTAACAGTTTTTCTTGGGGCTGTAAGATTGCTATTGGCTATCACTGCGCACTAGCACTGTGCAGACAGCTGAATCTCCATGACTGTTACCTTTCAGATGGTTTGGTCGACTGCCTGGACCCAGACTGCTGCCTCCAGTCCACCTGTCAAAACAGCCTGCTGTGCAGGGGCTCACGTGATCCTCTTGACATCATACAACAGAGCCATTCTGGTTCACCAGCTGTGAAGTCATTCTATGATCGAATCAAGCTCTTAGTGGGGAAGGACAGCACTCATATCATCCCCGGAGAAAACCCCTTCAACAGCAGGTAGCTGCTATAAATATGATACTGGATCTGTGCAGTTGCATTGTATGAGAAAATTTCTCCCACAGATTTTATGCATGTTTTAACATGAGATGCTGCTTTCAGGTGCTTCATACATTTGCATCTCACACTGAGACCACTCTGATGCAGTTTATGAGAAGCTTTTACTTTACAACACTGAGTTTTATTAGCATTTTTACATATTGGCAATGTGTAGAAGAATGTTCTTCTCACTGAGTAGGAGCTTCTGAGGTTTATATTTTATGGAGACTGCAGTCTGGAACAAGGGGAAATGCAAATTAGTTTTGGGTTAAAAGATACTGCATTTTGTTTAGTACCATTAGCATGTTTCAATAATAGAATAACATTTCAAATTATTTTAAAGATACATTAACTTAGAGACTTTTATTATTCATTCCTTATATAAAACTGGTTTATTTCTATCATCAATACATCTGACTATATTTTTTTCTTCTTGTTTTTCCTTTTCTATTCTTGTTCTTCCTATAATTATTATAAATTATGTATTTGTAATGAATCTAAAAGCCAGCACGTAATTAATTTATACTTGATCCCGTTGTAACCTTGCAAGGAGACTGGTGTTATCAATATTATTTAAGTAGGTCTCTATGGAAAGATGCTGATAAATTGATAAATATGTTCCTTATGTGCATATTACCAAAGTTAAAACTGAAGAAAAAACTTCATTTGAGAGAATGCCCAAAAGATTGCAGCCAACTCTTCTCTCTTGGGATTCTGTTACTGATTTACTGGGCAATCCCATCACTGGATGCCCCATCCCTGGAAGTGTTCAAGGTGAAGTTTGATGGAGCTCTGAGCAACCTGGTCTAGTAAAAAGTGTCATTGCCCATGTCAAGGGAGGTTGGAACTAGATGATCTTTAAGGTCCCTTCCAACCCAAACCATTCTGTGATTCTATGATCTGATGAATCAGAGCTCTACACTAGGCAGAAGCTAAGCACTTCGATACTGAGGCTCCTTTGAAAAAAATCTCATCTGAAAATTTAGATTTTTTTAAAAAAATATGTTTTCTGGGGTTCCTAGTGGCAGGAGTCTTGGTTCTGTTTTATTCATGTGCAGGTTTTAACATATCTTTGCAAATGGCATATTAATGATGTTAAAATTGGCCTTAGTGTCTGAGTTGTGATGGTGCTTTTGAGAATTCTACAGCTCAGCTGTTATTTTTGGTACCAATTTTAGGCAAATCTAATGTATAGTGTCAAATCATAAGTTGTAAAACTAAGGGATTTGACTTCTAAAAAGTGCCACAGGGTTAAACTCCCCAAGTTTTACGTATACTGAAGCTGCTGTGTTCTCAAGAAGTAGCTCCCATGAAAGCTAATGGCTCTGTTTGCTTAGCTCATCCTCTCATTCCATTGAAAGACATGAAAAGTGGGACAAAATAGTGGTTATTCTTTTTTCCACTCTTAGAATAAGAAAAAGAAATTATTTCCTAGCCCGCTAAAGCAATAAATAACAAAATTGATTGCAAAAATATTTCAATCTCACTGATCATTTCAGTGCAGAAACAAGGTGAAATGAAGTTTTCAAGCAAAAAACTAACTATGTGTTTTAACGTATTTAAATTCCTTGTTAAAAAGGAAAAAGACCTAATGTATCTGCTTAATTTGTCAGTTACACTTTTGAAAGATGACCAAACAAAGTTTATCCTATGTGTGACTATCAGTCACATTATTACTTCTTATAAATCCAGATTTAAGTTACTTTTTAGCTGATTTTAATATTCATCACGTTCTTTATTTTAGCATTTTAAAAATAAAAAGAAGATTATTGGCCAAAATATTTTTATTCAAATTATTTTCTGAAATATCAAAATTGAAGTTAGAAAAAATTAAATCATGGACATTATTAGTTTTCTTCTGCCATATGATGATTGCTTTCTAAATTTGCTTTCTGCAGAGTTCCCCTAGAGAAGCTTGAATGACTTTCTTCCTGCAACTGTTTCTGTGTGTTTGTACCGTAAAATAATTCAAGCAAAATGAATAATGCCAAGACAATTATCTTGGTCCAATGTGTTCCCAAGTAGATTTTTTCTCAACAGGTGTCAATTCCTATTAAATTCCATATTCTGTTACAAAATGTTGATTTTGCAAATTAAAATCTGACCTGAAGGGTCAAGAACCAATTGAAAGTTCTAAACGAAAAATAACAGAAATGTCTCATTTTCATGAATTAGTTTTTTTGTGTAATATTGAAGAAAATATTGCATCTTTTTCGGAATAAAACCATGAGGAAGTCGTTGTCAAATAGCCAATATAATAAGATCAAGAATTTTTATAACAGCCCCTAGAACATTTCAGAGTCAACAGAATAGACCTGAAAATGATGAAAAGAGCTGTTATGTGCTGTGGTCCAGCTTAATCCCCTTGCCCTACAGCTCAGCCTGGGCCCAGACACCCATGGTGCCTGTTGGTGTGCCTGGAGCCTGCTGAGCTCCGGGGGCAGCCCCAGTGCTGCTGGCACAGCACCAGCTCAGAGACAGGGCTCTTCGTTCTCTGTCTTGCCCTAGAGCTGCAGAGGAGCCTTGGTGGCTCATGCTGAAAGCACAGACAGCTGAATACAGACAAATCTTTTCATCTGCAACTACAGCCAAATGCAGTTTTGCCATCCCTGAGATTATGGGTTACGAGCTCTTAACCCTCTCCCACTTTCTCAGGGTTTTTTTCTCCTGTTTTCATGTTTCCAGTATAGAAACAGAAGACATCTACAGGGAGTTTTTGCCTTTCCATCACCCTTTTACTAAGCAGCTTCCCCCCCCTCGCCAATCTGCTTCTCTCAGGGTAGAGGGAAGGTGGAAGGGAAAGCAGCCAGGGGCTGGAGATTCCTCTCCAGCTGGGAGCAGCAGCACTTTCTGCCTGCTGTGCACTTAGCAGCAGCAAAGCACTCGCCAAAGAGAAAAAACTCACTGTGCCTCTTAGACAAATGACTCATCTTCATCTCCCTTAGGTTAAGCAAAGCTGCTTATCCTGCTGGCTAAGAAAACTCTTTGTTTTGCCTGGGCATAAAGCTGTCCTTAAAACCAAATCCTTCCTCCTCTTGGCAAAGGGCGAAACAAGGATTCCAAATCAGGACAGAATGCAGTGTACAAACATCAGTCATTCCCTGAAGTGAGGGATTATGAGCCTTAACTTGGGAAATTGGTGATAGAAAAAAAGAGATATGGTGTTGCACCATATTTTTCAAGTGTGTTAGACATCCACAGCCATGCTATTGTTTTTCAGCAGGACTGCAGGGTCACAGCTTTGGCCTGGCTGAACGTGAGAGAGCTTTCTACTCATTAGACAATGAGACAAAGCCTTGTTAGACAGGGAAAGCACTAACTTGCATTCTGTATACACATCTCACTTCGTAGATAAGCAGTTTCTTGATTTAGGTATCTAGAAGGAGCTGAGCAATATTGTGATTCCTCAGTATTCTAACAATCTTTGGAGTAAACTGAATTTAGAGGAAATGAGGCACAAGTGTTCCACGACTCAGTTTAGAAACAACATAACTTTGCTTTTGTAATTAACTTTAATACCTTTAATTCTCTTTCTTTTTCAGTCTTGTGTCTCTCATAAGAGGCCAAGTGGTGACTACAGATGGAACTCCTCTAGTTGGGGTCAATGTGTCGTTTGTCAAGTATCCAAAGTACGGCTATACCATCACTCGTCAGGATGGCACGTGAGTGTGTTTGCTTCATTGAGTCCCTGTTTTGTATGTAGTGTCTTTGCTGATTAACAGATGGTGTGATCTAATGGAACCATGTGGTATTGGGCATTGCCTTCCTCCCAGGGCAAAGAGCTATTAAGTAAACACAAAAGTAATTTTTCACATGGCATTTTGAATACTAACTGCATGTAAATACGAACAGGCTGACTTCTGGTAATGACGTGTGAGCAGGCAGACTCCTTTCAGATAAATTGCTCTGTATCTATGAAAACATTTGTGGACTACAGCAATATCCAGCTGAGACCAGAAATATTTGATTTTAAAATGCAGTGCAGGCTAACACTTCCAGGAAAAAAAAAAAGAAGCATCATTATAGAATAGTCTATTTTGTTAAAAGTTCCCTTCTGCCTCTCTTTGCTTTTGAAGATCCACTCTCTTTTGAGTTTCTTCAGGGTAGAATGCAATCAAAAGATTCTAATTGAATATATTTAGACAATTTCCTGCTGTGCAAAAAAGTGCTTTTTCCCCCTTGTATCAGCTGATTTGAAATGCACACAAATTCAGATAAACGAAAGTCAATGTGTCATGGTTTATCTGGTTTACTGGCTGTGGTAACTAAAGCAGTGCATCTGACACAGGCATTGTAAACATTTGCCATTTTATCTTGATCTTGCATACAAACAATTGAATTGAAATAATTAGTATGAGTCAGCTGAGCTATAGGGAGTATTTAAGTTCCACATTTCCCAGAATATTAATCTGTTATAATAAAAGTATAATGTTGATTTTAGTGGTTTAGTAGTGCAGTACATGGTGAGCTGAACTATATTTAAATCTGAATAGATTATTGAAGTAATTGAGTAATTTGTTACATTGCCAGCATTTACATGGAAAAACTGATAGCTACCTTTGTTGTCAGAACAACCAGGAGACATTTTCCTCATTTAGCCCAGGTTTCAAATGCCTGTGCAGCTCCACATTACTGCTGTGATTGTGCAGGGGGTTGGGAGTAAATACCTAATGTCTCTGAAAAATGATAGATCAGTTATCCTGGGGACAGGAAATCTTGTTTGTAGAACATTGTCGTTACTATTCTCTTACTGCCACATGTCACATTCTGTGCTTGATGGACAGGATCTTTTAGGCAAGGGATAATTCACTGTCCAGCTCAGAATGAACTTTGCTTCTCTTCTGGTTCTACAGAAAGGTTACTTGTAATAATAAATGTGGTGGTTTGTTTGTTGGGCATTTTTTAATTATTTAATGCAAATTTTATAATATATTGGAATGAGGTTTGTCCAGGTGACTTCAGTCATTGCTTGTCTCAGCTGGTTTTCAGCTGTTTAGTTGCCAGAGGTTCACATCCCATTATTGAGCGTTCAAAGCATGACATTTAAAATATAATCATGGTCCGTTTGCTCTCCCAGGCCCTGGTGGGATGGGGAGAGAATCAGAAGGATAAAAGAAAGAAAAGTCATGGGTTCAGATAAAAACAGTTTAATAAAGGAAATAAAATAACAATTACAATAAGCTGTAATGAAAAGGAAAATAGCAAAAATACAATGAAATTAAACCCAAAAAAAAAAGAGTGATGCAAATGCAAACCAGTTGGTCACTACCCACTGATGCTCAGCAGCTTTCCCCCTAGTTTATATACTGAGCACTGTATGGTAGCAAAAATACAATGAAATTAAACCCAAAAAAAAAAGAGTGATGCAAATGCAAACCAGTTGGTCACTACCCACTGATGCTCAGCAGCTTTCCCCCTAGTTTATATACTGAGCATGGCACTGTATGGTTGGGTTTATTCCTGGGGTCAGTTGGGGTCAGCTGTCTCAGCTGTGTCCCCTCCCAGCTCCTTGTGCACCTCCAGCCTGCTCACTGGTGTGATGGGGTGAGGAGCAGAGAAGTCCCTGACTCTGTGTAAGCACTGCTCAGCAATGACAAACACATCTCTGTGTTATCGACGTTATTCTCATCCTGAATCCAAAACTCAGCACTATGCCAGCTACTAGGAAGAAAATTAACTCCATTCCAGCTGAAACCAGGCATATACCCATTGCTATAGGTATAGCTATGTCATTAGCCAGGAATACTATTACTGGAATTACTCAGTCCTGTCACTACTAAAGGCCAAATTTTTCTAGGTTTGACTTGGTTGCGAACGGCGGAGCGTCCCTGACCTTGCACTTTGAACGGGCCCCATTTATGAGTCAGGAACGGACAGTATGGTTGCCCTGGAACAGCTTCTATGCCATGGACACACTTGTGATGAAGACAGAGGAGAACTCCATTCCCAGCTGTGATCTAAGTGGCTTTGTCCGTCCTGACCCAGTCATCATTTCATCACCACTTTCAACGTTCTTCAGCGATGCTCCCAGCCGGAATCCCATTGTGCCAGAAACCCAGGTAAGAACAGTGTGAGTGAAAAGGATACAGAAATCAGTGGTGAGATGCCGGTGCTGACCTGAGCACAGTGTCACCACGTGTCCTCTGCAATTGCTGCAGCAAATGCCTTTGTAGAGCTGCATTGGTTCTGACAGGTACCAGCTTTTCTAATGAGGGCTGCAGGAGATATCCCAGGTTTATGTCATCCAGACACATTTATCTTTGACTGCCTTGCACCATCTCATTGTCATACAATATATCAAGTATATCTCTGTATTTCTGTTGACAGCTTAGGTATTTCAAGAGAATTCTGCAAAGGCTTGGCATGTGGTGCTAACTGCAGACTATTTCCTTGTTTGTTACTTAGGACAAAGGAAAACTCTACTGGTGCTATTGTTTCACTGTTGTATTCAGTTATACTTTACTTTATACTGTTACTGGAATTTATGGGTTCCTATGGTTATATTTCTTACCTTTCCATCACATGTAACTTGCAGCAAAAGTATTTGCCCTTTTGCCAACAGTAGGCTCTTAAAAAGATGTGTACACAAACACCAAATAATTATTTGTCAGAAATGATAGCTGAACTGCATCACTGCACTGGGCTGAGGATAACCATTCCCAGTAATAGAAAGTGCTAAATTCATAAGGAAATGCTAGGTGATATTCAGAACAATAATAAAAATCACTAATGTAAAATATTTGATCTTTTTCCTATCCAGGTTCTTCATGAAGAAATTGAGATCCCTGGCTCTAGTATAAAGCTCAGCTACCTGAGTTCCCGTACTGCTGGATACAAATCCTTACTGAAGATCATCATGACTCAGACACTTGTGCCACTGAATCTAATCAAAGTTCACTTGATGGTAGCAGTAGAAGGGCATTTGTTTCAAAAATCTTTTCAGGCATCTCCCAACTTGGCATATACATTTATCTGGGACAAAACAGATGCATATGGTCAGAAGGTTTATGGGTTGTCAGATGCTGTAGGTAAGTCAGCATACACAAGCTGCAAAAGTGTCCAAGTAACACCTGTATTTCTTAGTAAGGAAAAGTGCAGAGATTTCTTATGGAGAAGCAAATATAGACTGAAAAATTCCTGTCTCCCTGACACAATTTATCTTTGCATTACAGTTCTTTTACATGTTAAAGATCATATTCAGAGGGTCTAAACTCCATCAACATGCCTGTGTTTCCTGATTGGTACCTGACCTGGAAGCTTTAGACAAGGCAGTAGGATAAACTGGCCACAGGGACTTAGATGAAACCTAGTCCCTCATTACATTTTTATTTTCTTTCAGTTAACAAATGATCCTGATGCTGGACTGGCTGACAGTCTGCAGTGCATTTCAGTGTTCACACATGCCATTAGGTAGTCTCTTGTGGTAGAACACATTTGAAATGAAAATGCTGTTCTTCTAATGCTGTTCAGTCTTGTAGTTCTACAGCTATTTTTAGTTTGCTTGATTCTAGTGGGTGGGAAAAAGAGCTATCATCAAAATACTTTTCAGTTTTCATTGAGTATCAGAATAATTTTGATACAACAGTGCTAAAACTGAGCATCAGAGCTGTGCCAGTGTGGAAAGAACAGCTTATTTTGAAAAATCTTAATTATTTTCTATATTTTCCAAAAACTGTTCTTTGCTATAGCTTTTCTTTCTTACATTGTTGCATGGGATATTGCTTTCCTGAGTGATACCTAAATGCACATAAATTTTTCACTGCTCTTGTGTATATGGTATGTAAAATACCCTAAATAAATGCTGTGAACATCTGGCAAATTAGGAATTTGATCTTGTCCTGTTTTCCGATGAAATAATTTTATTATATTTTTAAAATTGCATTTCTCACTCATCTCTCACCAAATCAGTCACTTCCCAATGTGAGCTATTAAAATAGAAGTGATCAGATCCCTGCAGAGTACATGTGAATGAAGTTTCAAATTTGTGTCTAGTCAAAGATCTGAATATAATATTTAGAATAAAAGAGAAGAATATAATCACTCCATCTTCTTGAGGAGGCTGGGGAGCTGGAATGCTGAGTGATTTGAATGCGCTCTGGACATTTAATTCAGTGTTTGTTCAGCAAGTATATTAGATTTTATTTTATTTCAGTGTCTGTGGGGTTTGAATATGAGACATGCCCCAGTCTCATTTTATGGGAGAAGAGGACAGCACTGCTGCAAGGGTTTGAGCTAGATCCTTCAAACTTAGGAGGATGGTCTCTGGATAAACATCACGTACTTAATGTCAAGAGTGGTGAGTTAGTTAAATCCATGTGTTTTCGGTCCTTTATGGAGTTTTGTCTGTGAACACTTTTTCTTTGCATTACATTTACACTTTCAAAAATGCAAGGAGTATGAGTCTGTGATAAGACACTGAGTCTCATTTGTCTTTCTCCTTTGCCACCTCTTTGTTTTTTCCTCACTTCTCTGTGTGTTTCCATATCCCGGGCTGAATGCTCCTGATCTTCGTGTTTTACCAGTGACTCTTTGGGAGCTGAATGCTTAGCAAACCTTTCACTTGATCCCTG
>NW_008666328.1:27852-44273 GCF_000695815.1 Acanthisitta chloris | reverse complement strand
CCTGCTGATCCCTGCATTAAGAAATTGCAAAGTATATTGCTGCTCAATGAATCTAAAGTAGCATTTAGAATAGGCACCATCAGGCTACTGGAGCACAATTCCAGTGCTGGGCAGCAGATCCAACACGGATGAGACAGCCATTTGGATAGTGCATGATACCAACTGTTGGCACCAGTGGGGAGTCACTTACATTAGGACCATACAACTGCATTTCCAAAAGAACATGAGGCTGAAAGTTTCCAGCCAGATTTTCCCAGTTTTTGATGGCACTGAAAATGGTCACTCTGTCAGAGAATCCACTCCCTCCTTGGAGCAGGGCTCTGCTCTTTGAACAAGTAGTTTGAAAATAAATCCTATCTTGTAGGAATTTCCTCGAAGCCTAATAAAGATCCATACTGCTTGCTTCCATCCTGCCTTTTATCACTGATCCTCAGCAGCCCTTCTAGGAGCTTCATCTTTCTCCTATCTTTTCATTTTCTGTGCTATCATCTTCTCTGGAGCCTCCATTTCTCATTTTTCCTTTTTCATTGAAAAAAAAAGCATGAAAGACAGAGGTGGAAAGAGAACAATAAGGCTGGCACGAAATTCCAAACAAAACATAATACAGGAAACTGGAATGAGAGGATCCACAAATAAGGAACACATCTTGTCACTTCCCACTTAATAACACAGTCTAAACTGCAGCACCAGGCCAGAGCTGTGTGGCTGTGTTCTTTCATAATGAACACCAAAGGCCTCTGGGTCTGTGGGTGTGTATGTGTGTAGTTTTTAACACTGAATCTTCATTACACCTTTATTTTTACTACTGCAAAGCCCTTTTACTCTTTTTGTACCATTGAAAAACCGAATGCTGGAGTCATTTCAGTGTACAGTCCTTAAGAGCAGCTGTTGAAAAGAGAACAGCCTGAAGTCCCCTGCAATGAATGGCAGTAATAACCAGTTCTTCTCCTCCTTGTCATTAGGTATATTGCACAAAGGCAATGGAGAAAATCAGTTTCTAACTCAGCAGCCAGCTGTGATAACCAGCATTATGGGCAACGGGCGCCGGAGAAGCATATCCTGTCCAAGCTGCAACGGTCTGGCAGAAGGAAATAAGCTTTTGGCCCCTGTAGCACTGGCAGTGGGTATTGATGGAAGTCTCTTTGTTGGAGATTTTAACTACATTCGGCGTATCTTCCCATCCAGGAATGTTACTAGCATATTGGAGCTGAGGTAAGGTGTTAATCTTAGCACTTCACTTCTGTAGCCTGTGCTCAAATCAGCCTTTACCATTACTTTTTATAATTTTGTAAAACATTGTCACTTTCAACCTATTTAAATTCCAGTGGAGAAATGGGGCACAGAAATGCATAGTTCAAAGTCTGTAGCTTATCAGAGCGGTGACTGTAGAGAAGGATTAAAGAGTACAAACCAACCTGTACAAAAATTACAAACCATCTCCTTCTGTCTCGTTAGTGATCACTGATACAACCTCCCCTCGGTGCTATACCTCTTCTAGTTTTGTTTCAAAACTATGAAACTGACTGCCCTTAGGTACTGAGCCACACTGATAAGCAAAGGTGTAACAGTCTCACGAGGTTAGAAGGAAGGTGTTCCTATCAATGGCTTTAGATTCACTTTCCCCTTTCTTTTCTATATCTGTAAGTCTATTTCTCTAGGTTAACACATGCAGTTCAGGTCGACATACAGAGTCACTTTGCATCATCAGAACTCTTTTTAAGATTGTAACTCTGTCCCCCTGTCCCATGGCCCCTTCCAACCCTAAGATTTGGTCACTTAATAGGGAAGGCATGAGTGTAGAGTGTACCACTTCACCCATTTCTGTTCCATCTCCTTTTTTCATTCTTCTAGGAGAGGCAAGAGCTATTGCTTCAAACCCTAACTCATGAAACTGGACCTTACACTTAGAGCAGTATTGAGTATTTGCAGAAAAATGAGGAAAAATAGTGTGCATTGCTGTCTGCTGACCCTTCCACAGCCACTCAGGCAGTGGCATTAATGCTCCTGGAAATTGGATATAGCTGCGAAGTGCATTGAGTGAATTTAGGTCACTAGTCTTTTTTTAATGATATGACCAATAACCAATTCCTCTGCTTCCACTGTACTTTTAGTGTTTAATTAGTGGGAAAAAAGCACAAAATGATTGGACTATTAAAGAATAGGAGGCCTAGCTCTATTTTACACCTCTCTTCCATTCATGTCATTCTGTTGATGTCACTATTGTGAATTCTGATTCTATATAAGAGAAAAGAGATCTGATTCAGGCCAATTCTACTCTGAAATCACTCTCTGACACCTACCTCATACCCCATCAGGCTGCCTCATTATATTTATTTTTTTAAAAAAGTCATGGATCATCCAGTGCTTTCTGCTAGCATCTCAGTGCAAACCACAGAAGGTAGCTGGCATGGATGTGTGACCTGCTATAAATATTTATATCAATATGCACTACAACTCTGCATTATATAGAATATGCAAATTATTTTTTTTTCTAATTTTTTCAGTTCTGTTTAGCTTTCTAGTAAATAGGAGTATAGCTTTATGGGTGAAGAGAAACATTTTCAGATCAGGATACTTAATATAAGGCATTTGTATGCACCTCACTTCCTAATATCAGCCAGCGACAAAGTTCCTAGCACACCTGATGCTTGAAAATGTTGTCTTGAAGTTTACAACAGTAGTAGTCTGAGTACTTTGCTTTCTCTCTTTATGACAGAGAAATTGAGAGGGAACTTGGGTTTTCATCACACATGAGGGAAAATGGGAAAGGACATCAGTAAAGAAACAGAAGATGGACTTCTTAATCTACTGTTGCCCAGTTTCTCCTTTCTGAAAGTCTTTTCCATAGTGTAGTTTCTTCTGCTTCTGTTATAACTGTTGCAATGAACAGTGAAACTAGTGTATTGTGAGTGCTGTTGGACAGCTGCAAAGGACTAGACACACAGATTTTTAGGATTTACAGTTATGCCTTTTGCCCCCCCCCCCTTTCTTCTAAAGGGATTAAGGTCCATTCCAGCAAACAACATCTATAGCTGTAATTGTGATTCATTGCTCATCTTAAAATCTGTCTGAGTTACACGGGTAAGAGTTTGAAGATCTGAGTCGTTTAAAATATGAAAGAGAGCAGAGTCTTCAGCTCATGTCAAGTAGTTTGGATAACGTTGCAACAAGTATGTCCACAAGTATTACCAACCACATACATCAGATTTCACAACTGATGTAATTTTAGTTTCACATAAGCCAATATAAATCTTGAGTAACTTTGTAAGGCAGAATATCCCAGTGTGCTTATTTGCCTTGTGCTGTCCTTTATGAAGGTGCCTGATTGGAGTGGCTACCAGGAATTTTGACTCACGTGTTGCATGTCATGCTTAACGCTGGTACTGCAAGCTGGGGGCTATGCATTGAGAGCTGCAGCTCAGGAGACACATACCTCTGTTTTGTTCAGTGGATATTCCTAAATGGAAATTACATCAACACAGTGAAACACTGTGGTGTGGAGAATCTAGTAATTTTCTCATGGGAAGTAGGGGACACTTTTCCTTTGGCTTTGTGTCTGGGCAGTAAACTGTGGATCAGTTAATGCTGTTTATCTCCCTTTGTACAGTACCTTACTGCTCACGTAGAGGGTCTTTTTCACCCTGACATTTGTTTTGATAGGCTTAAATAGATACCAAGGATCATCCAAACTTGCTTTATGCAATTATTTTAGAGACTGGGAGAGGAGGAAAACAAGCTACATAGTAGAAATTTGTTTAGAAAAAGACCTTTGGAAAACTATTTTGATTAAAGAGGTTACCTCCAACAGACAATATCCTAAGCCCAGTGCTTCCCTCTACCCAGTTCTGTATTCAGAGAACTGCCAGTTTGTCTCTCTTCTAGCCCACAAGCTATGCATATTTTCATGTGTAAACTCTTTCAATGGTCCAGAAAGTTTCCTCTATATGAGGGGTGGGGGGTGGGGGCAGGGGTATCTTACTAGGGAACTAGCTTGCAGCTCTATCCCTCCCAGTCACTCTTCATCTGTAAACTAAGCCAAGGCTAGTGCTGAAAAGAGATATCTTCTCCTGTGTCCTTTTGTAAAATAAAACAAATACTATGTTTGCTTTACCATCTATTCTTCAGCTAACTGTTTGTTCTTTTTTCTTCTGTTCCCTTTCTATAAAGAAATAAAGAGTTTAAACATAGGTAAGACATGAGCTCTTTCCCATATAATTTGATATGGTTTGTTTGCTTCATTGTGTTTGCTTTTTGTGTTGTGCTTCTTGTGTAATGTTATGTTCTTCATGTACCATATATAGAAACATTTTTATGTGCTAATTGTGTGTTATGAATATGATAAGCTTTAGCAATTATGAGATGCAGTCAAAAAGCAACCAAATAAGTTCTGACAGTAATTAGAAATTTCTAGTAGAATGCAAGTATAATGAACCCCAAGCTAACTTCTAGATAAACACCTCTCCCTGCTGTCTATAATTGGTCTAAATGGTCAAGGTAAACTACAACAGCAGTTTTACAAATGCCAGAAAGGTTCACAAAAGCACTAATGACTGCATATAGGTCAAAAACTCATTTTCTGGTCATTAATGATTTTCTGAACCTTCTGTCCTTTGCCATAATTTAGTTTATATTTCTTTTGTCAAATACATTTAATAATCAACCTGTGGTGCTGGCTGTATGCAACCACTAGATGCAGTCACTGTAAGATTCAGGAGGGAGGCATAACCTTTCTGGATGTTAGGAGAAGAGATTTTTCATTGCCTTCTGGATGGTAGCAGCATAGAAAACACTTGTACCTCCTTCCGTGCCACACCTGGGACAGGGAGTATGTTCACCCTGGAGAAAATCAAGGGCAAGAACAAAAAGAGCTGTGAAACTACGCCGTAGTGTCCTGTGCATCACCCTTTTAAAACCATACTTTCTGTTTCTGTAATACAAGTTGATGCAATAGATGGTCTGGACCAAATGGTATAATTGCCCCTTACCAATATATTTTGGTATAGAAAATTTAACACCACTAAGTATTCCTATCTGGATGAACTCATTCACAATGTGCTAATGATTATTGGTGATGTTAGAGGCTCCTTGTTTGCTTCAACTAAGCTTAGTTCGTTGTTCTGGTGCTTAGAGATTTGCTCTGGGCAGCTTCTCCTTTTGGTTGAATTTAAAGAAAAGCTATTGTGCACTGTTGTGATGCAGCTCTGAGGAGAACAGGGAGCATGACCTGGTCCTGCCTCTGCTTGCTGCCAGGCACCAGGCTCCCTCACAGAGCAGGGTAAGGCTGCAGGTAGTGGTGACCACCACATTCACTTGAGAGGGCTGGAGGCAGAGACATTATTGGCAGAGGCCTCTGAGCAACACTGAGTGTCATAGAAAATCTTTTAAAACAAGGTACAATCCTTGGCTTCCTGTAATTCGAATAAAAGATTACAATGGTGCAGAGAAAAGAGAAGCAGAGGTCTTTAATTGCTGAGATGGAGTTTGAGAAATACTGACTGGTCATTTATAAAACACATCCCTGTTTGAGCTAATAGTGTGGTCAGTTCTTTGGGGGCACAGTGAGGGCATGTCACCTTCCAGCTGTCATTTTCTGCCAAAGTTCCTCAAAAATTTGCATGGAGAATCTTCCACCAACTGTTCCCTTACTGAGCTCAGGATAGAGGAAAGGGGTATGCAACAGGTCTGCAGCTCCAGTGAGCTGCTCCCTGATCTGGAACCAAAGCTCATGACTAACTCCCTGGCACAACTACCCTGGGGGAGACCCCAGAGAAGAAAGGCAGGGTGAGATCTACAACTGCAGGAGAGGAGAGGGAGATAAGCCTGTGTTCTGCCATTTCTTTTACTCTGACTCATCCTTTATCCCATCCTAGTCACCGTGGGACACAAGGCTAGCTGAGGGCAGAAGGCAGGCAAGGGTGTGCTCACTCAGGGACGCAGGCACAGGCTGGCAAAATCATGTCCAAAAAAAAGAGAGAAGGGCACTATGTGAGCAGCGCTCACCACTGAGACCAGCAAGGCCCCTGCTCTGCGTGCAAGCAGCTGTGTCTGTGCCCAGCTCCAGTCTGTGCCTGCCTTGGGTCCCCTGTTTGGCCAAAGTGGGGTTGTGTGCCATGTTTCAGAATGGCCAGGCAAAAGGCACCAACTGCAGGGCAGTCCTGAGCTAAGTTTGGGGGTATTTGTGAAGTTTGGCACAGCACCAGTGTCACAGCAGTGTGTGTTCTTCAGTGTGAGGGGAAAGTGTGGTAGAAGAAGGGAGCAGAATTTCAAAACAATGACAAATGTGCAGGTGTTTGTATAACTCAGATACATGAGAGACTGGAGGAATCTCGTAAGTGGAAAGAACTGTTTTCCTATGTGGCAAAGAAGATTGAGTGTTGTTTTGGAGGGATGAGAAGGAATGTGATGAGGGTGTAATGAAGAGGTGCAGTCTGCTGCTGAAGATAAGGAGAGGAACTTGGGTAATAACGAGATCGCACTCTAATCTCAAGCATGTCACTAGTCTCCCTGCATAACTTTGTCTACACCACTTAACCTCTCTGTGCCTCAGTTTCCTCCTCTGTAAAATGGGTGCAATGCCCATCTTTTTAAAGTACTTTGAGATCCATGCATGAAATAAACCTGCCAAGTATTTTTTGTTTATTGTATTTCTTCATCTCTAATTTCTACACTCCTAGACTTCAGCAGATGGTATTGCCTCTGCCTACCGAATTGCGATCAAACCAATCTCCTTCCTACTTTCTACAGTTCTAGAACAAACTGCTATTGACCTAAAATCATGGCATGTCAAAGACTGGCATAGAGGAATATAACTGTAGAAAGTGATATTTTGGGGCCTCCTCATTCCTCCAAATCTGGTCATGACTACATGACCACAGTTACCTTTGGTGGCTGATGATCCATCTGCCGAAAGTGGCCTTATAGTTTCAGCGAGTCTGATCAAGAAATGGCTTATGTCCATCATAACTTACCTCTGTGTATCCTCACTCTTGGAGATGGGCACTTTTGCCACGTGAAACTAGGAGTGTGGATATTTGGAGGCAAATATCTCTGGTTACTGGTAAGTAACCTTCATGTTTTTTCTTCCTGTCTTCATTTGTCTTCTATGCTTTGAAACCACCATTGACCTTATTTATGCTCACCCATAGGCTCCAAAGGCTGGAAAATTCACATCATGCTTAAAATCCAACTAAATTGAGCTAAACTAGCCAGGCAAGATTTTGAAAATATTTCTGCACTGCAGTTCTGTGTGTGTGAATGTACATATTTTCCAAAGATTGACATTTCTCAATTTGCAGATGATTTGCTAAAGTAGTTCCAAAATGTGACAAGCTGTCAAAAAACATATATTTCAGAAGAGAAGTAGCTTTCCATATGAGTGCCCATTCTAATCACAAACTGGGGACCAGTTTTTTGATAACAGAAGGTTTGGAGTTAAAGTCAGACACTTGGGGGCTCTGGTTTTAGTTCTATAACCAACTTCATCTGCCATAAATGAGATTCTTGATAAGAATGAATGAGAACAAATTTGCTTTAGGAATAAATTTGTAATGCCTCTGCCTCCTATTTATACAAGACCTCACAAATCTTGTGGCATAATCTAAGTAACTCAGAAGCTGATTCTTTGATCTTACTCCTATGACTTCTGCCTCCAAAGGAAGTTAAACAAGGTAGCAGGGAGCAGGGAAGCAGATAAGCCGGAGAGAATTGACCTGGAGCAGATCTAAAGGGCTAAAGAGATCAAGAGGAAAGACTGCTGTGCAGCTCTGACTTATTGGGCTCTGCTGTGCAAGGTTCAGTGTAGAAGGATGAGTGAGATTTAAAATGACAATCCCTCTGACCACCGACCAGGCCCTAATCAAGTTAGGTCCTTCAGACCTCACCTCTGTATGAAGGTGTCAGACTTTCTTTCCAGATCTTTCTGTGCCTGATGAGTATCCAAGCTCTGAAAGCCTGTGAAGTTTCTAGACTGCTCAGCTGTTTCTGTTTTATGCTTTCTTTTTCTCTAAAGCAACAATCCCGCTCATAAATACTATCTGGCCGTGGACCCTGTTTCAGGCTCACTGTACATATCGGACACCAATAGTCGACGGATATACAAAGTCAAGTCCCTCATGGGCACAAAAGACCTAGCTGGTAACTCTGAAGTGGTAGCAGGGACGGGAGAGCAGTGCCTGCCCTTTGACGAAGCCAGATGTGGGGATGGAGGGAAGGCAGTGGACGCAACCCTAATGAGCCCTCGAGGTAAAGTAGGAAAAGAAGCCGGAGAAAATGACTGTGTGCGGCTAGGCTGGATGTGGAAATAATTATCTGGCAATTAAATCACTCCTTGCTCGGTGATTTTTATTCTGGGCTTTAATTACAGTGGATTGGCAAGTGTTCGTGCTTTGTTTAGTTAAAGCAAACTTTATTACCCCAACACTGAGTGCTGCAAAAGGAGAACAGAACGCAAATTAGCAGGGTACTGCTCACTCCAAGAAGCAAGCATGTAAACTGGGAAACAAATTACTCTTTGAGATACAGTCTTTGGGGAGAAAATCTGCCTGCTGTGGCTTTTCTCTGAGTTCCTATTGTATGTATCCCCTTGTTCTTCAGAGTCAGAGAAAAAATAAAAGGATTTTTGCCCTTTCCAGTTTCTGATTTTTAACAAAAGTTTTCTGAGATGATCTAGAGATTTGGGGATGTGTTTCTTTTTAAGATTTTTTTCTCCGTTGTTTCATCTTAATTGTAAGGATGAATTAATCAGGCGTATTTGGCAGGTGTTTCAAACATCTTTGGGGTTTTTCAGTGGTTGAAAATAGCTAGGTGATCATAAAAGTGTATAAAAATGGAAGGTCCTGTTTCTCTGTGTAGGCAGTGGTTTCAGTTAATACATAGAAGTTAAGAAGATAAAGCTGTATCTTCTCTCACTGCCCAATAGGATGAGCACTGCAACCACTTGAAGACAAAATTTTTAGATCAATATTTTATTTTCAGCCCAAGAATCGGACGAGGCAGTGCGCCAAATCAAAGCAGGAAAGGCGTGAGAAAAAGGCTGCCCTCCTTCCCAACAGGCAGCAGCATCCGTCTGTTCCTCCGAGGGAGCACCCTTTCATTCTGTGCCTTTCCTCTCTAAGGACTCCAAATGTGACAGGCATTGAACCTTCCCTTTTTTTCCTAGGCTGGCAACCCCTGTGTCTTCATCTGGAAACACCAGATGTTCTTCCCATATTTTTACTGCAACAGGTCAAAAGAATTAAAAGAAGGTCCAGAAATAATATAATGTCCTCCTAGTTCTTCAAAAAATTTAAAGGAGTTTTAAAGGATTTCTAAAAATTCTTCATCCTCATTAGATTCTTCAGATGAAGAAAGCAATGCCTCGATTTTCTGAGAGTAAAACTTAGGAGAAAATTTTACTTGGGTTTATGTAATACATTATACAGAGTTTAGATTTAGAAACAAGCTGATGCATTCTGCTGGTTCTTTGGCATCTTTGGGGGTTTCTGTAGTTTTCTTTAAAGCCCTGAAGGATAAACCTGCTTGATATCATTTGTTTGGCAGAACTACAGTTACTTGAAGGGTTCCAGAACCTGTGCTGAGGTTGGGAGGGAGTAAAGAACAGGGGAAGTGAACAAATGTCAGCATTTTGTAAACTTGTCAATAAGATGAAGCCTGCCTGGAAGCCAGGAGCCTCATGGCTGCACTGATGTCTGGGTTTTATATTTGCAGGAATTGCAGTGGATAAGTACGGCCTCATGTATTTTGTTGATGCCACTATGATTAGAAAAGTGGATCAGAATGGAATTATATCAACCCTGCTGGGCTCCAATGACCTAACTGCTGTTCGACCTCTCAGCTGTGATTCCAGCATGGATGTCACCCAGGTAGATTCTTACTGCATTTATTTTCTTCTCTGCCTTAGAAGAGATGGGCATCTATTTTGGATGACTGCCTGGCCACTTAAGAAACACATTATGCAGCACAAGATGATAGCATGTTTGATTCGTTACTGAAATGAGTGAACCATTCTTCTTACTGTGGCTAACGCAGGTTATTTATGCAACTGTAGAGAAATAAGGTTGCGATAATGGGAGTTATTGTCTTAATTGCCTGTTTTTCTGTAATTATTGTAGATCTTCCACAATGTAGCATTCATTCTTTGCACAGAAACACAATTAGCCAAAGTTACAACTGCACATAGCTTTAATATTTCCGAAAAACAAAATCATTGTTTGAATATTTGCCGTTCATGACTTGGTTTCATGATTTACGCTGATAAACCCCTCACTAATTTGCTGTTGTTACACATGGAATTTTAAACACTGGAAGTGTACTTTTCAGTTATGAGTTTTACAGTAATAATTTGTGCAACTCATAGGTACGGCTGGAGTGGCCTACTGATCTCGCTGTCAATCCCATGGACAACTCCCTTTATGTCCTAGAGAACAATGTTATTTTACGGATCACAGAAAACCATCAAGTTAGCATTATTGCTGGACGCCCCATGCACTGCCAGGTTCCTGGTATAGACTACTCTCTTAGCAAACTGGCTATTCATTCTGCACTTGAATCAGCCAGTGCCATTGCCATCTCACACACAGGAGTTCTTTACATCAGTGAGACAGATGAAAAAAAAATTAATCGGCTACGCCAGGTAACTACCAATGGAGAAATATGCCTTCTTGCAGGGGCAGCTTCAGACTGTGATTGCAAAAATGATGTCAACTGTAATTGCTATGCTGGGGATGATGGGTATGCCACTGATGCCATCTTAAATTCACCATCTTCCTTAGCTGTGGCCCCAGATGGTACCATCTACATAGCTGATCTTGGAAATATCCGCATTAGGGCTGTCAGTAAAAACAGGCCCATTCTTAATTCCTTTAACCAATATGAAGCTGCATCTCCAGGAGAACAGGAGCTGTATGTCTTCAATGCTGATGGGATTCACCAGTACACTCTCAGCCTTGTTACCGGGGAGTACTTGTACAATTTCACCTATAGCAGCGATAACGATGTCACGGAGGTGATGGACAACAATGGCAACTCCTTGAAGGTGCGTCGGGATGCCAGTGGGATGCCCCGCCATTTACTGATGCCGGATAATCAGATTGTCACGCTGGCTGTTGGCACTAATGGTGGACTCAAGCTAGTCTCAACACAGACCCTGGAGCTCGGATTAATGACATATAACGGAAACAGTGGTCTCTTAGCAACGAAGAGTGATGAAACAGGATGGACAACATTTTATGAGTAAGAATGTTTTTGGATCTATTAAGCGTACATTTATTTTTCAAATGGTAGTGAGTAGGCCCTAAACTGACCCTAATGGAATTTGTTGAGGGTTTTTTGAGTGATACTGAATTAAGGCACCTTAGTCTAGTACAATACTGGAAATGGTTAAGTAGCTTCTTGATTGCGTCAGTTGTGCCAGGTCGTTTGGGTGGGTACTGATCCACCTGAATCCCAGTTTGAGTTTGGGGCAGCTCATCCATCTCCAGCACAAAGGACTGTGTGCCACGTTCAGAGCCTTGTGTTAGTTAAGCTGCTCTTGGTCGTCAGCGAGGCTGTGATAGCACACAGCCAGAGCAGCCCCAGCACTCTGCAGCTCCCACCGAGCTGCCTCTCTCTAGGAACCCCAATGCTGCAGCTTCCTTTGGAACTCAAATTATCTGTCTTTCTGTTCAGACTCATATATTACTCACAGTTGTTAAAATGTTGATTAACTTCACTGATTGTTCATTCTTGAGACAAGTGAGGAAATTAGATCCCCAGCTATCTGTCAGACCCCTGGTGTAACTTCCATAATTTGTAGATAACCCAAAAGCACACTGGTGTTCATGAGCATATAGATTAAACAGACAGAACCTCCTCTTTAAATGAAATTCATCTGAAGAGATGAAGTTCAAAAGTATATTAAAAATCTAGGAAACCCAGTCAGATTTTTATTAATATTTATCCTATTCATAGTCATCTTATTGCCATTTTTTTATCAAAACAATTTTAAAAATAGAAGCTAAATGATCTATTGAAAAAATATATTTAACTTTTAAGTATGGCAAATCTGATGCCATATATTTGGTTTGAAATAGTGAATTAATCATTAATAAATATCATTCCTCAAATTAGCGAGTAGAAAGCATGAATAGGGCTTGATATTTCATTTTAAACACTAGGCTTATTTTCAAGATTACAGCCTAGTGATGATGCACACCTCTTTTAGTTTATTAATGCGTTCAGCTTAGCCACCACTCTCTCTCTGTTTAGAGAAAACGTAAGTGATGCAGGAATAAAAAGAACTGTATTCACTCTGCTCAAAATATCTCCAAACCAGCAGTACTTTGTCCGTTTGTTCCCGTGCGAAGGAAACCAGTGCCCTCTCGTGGGGCCCTGCACACCCAACGGCTCGGAATCCGCAGCTAGGCTCGAGGTGCAGATGTGCAGTGGGTTCTTGCCTTAATATTTTTCAAGTATTATTCTTTTACCACAAATTCGTGGCAAAAATAGTCCAGTTATGTGACTGCACGAAGGTCTTACCTGCTGATTGCAGGCTCAAGTAAAAGCTCACTGTACTAGACAGACTCAAATTTCGTATTGCTGATGAGATATGGATGTTTTTTTAGGAAGGTTTATTTCCTCAACATTTAGCTCAAGATTCAGTCATATAAATTAGTTATTTCTCAAAACACCAGTAATAAATTGTAGAAAACTAAATAGCAAACTAATTGAAAACTCTACATGAAAATCTGTGAAACATTAAAAAAGGTGTTTAGAAAGTTACCAGTAACAAAACTGGTATAACTGGTATCTGAGAATCACACCAAGTACTAAGTTAGCATGATTTATTAGAAAACTTGTATTGTGATCCTAAGGAAATACAGAAGGTAGAGGCTTTGGTGTCTTACTGAGAGGCAGCTGAAAATATTTAATGTGTGTATAGTGCTGCAGATTTTTTCCAAAATCAAATAAGAAACGATGTGCAACCTTTGCCTCAGGTCAGTGTTAGTTAGGTATCATATTTAGGTCTAAATAGTACAGCCTGAGGTACTGTCTTAGATAATTAGTAACTTCGATGAGGCAGCAGAAATCACTTCCTTTCTCCCAGATTTGTCCATACATTCTCATAAGCACAGACCCCATGGATGAGAGGACTGTATAGACATTATTTAGATCAAATTTACCAACCTAACCAGTCACAGTCCACAGTCACTCCATGTTGGTTTCTCTGTATTCATCATTTTGCAATTTATTTCTCTAGCTATAAATTAATATCAATTGAAGATAAAATAAATACTTAGCCAATGAGAGGACAACAAAATAGCTCTCTGTGCTGTTACATCCATGCATTCATACAGAGATAATCAGTGCCCCAAATTGTGAATATGGCAGCAGAACTGGAAAAGAACAAAAGTATTTTAAGTACTAAAACACTACATGAACTAAAGTGCTTATGAAAAATTTATTTATTTCAGTGCATTGATATCAACCAGACATTAAAGTACCATGTTACCATTATCAGGTATATTCCTTTCTTTTGTCTGAAACTTTACCCCCAAAATGCTCTGAGAATTAAATCTGTGCAGTTTATCTAGGTGTGCATCTGTATATGCAGAGAAATGCAGACACAAACTGGTTCTGTGTGTGTGTGTACACACACTCCATATGTATATTCTATAGATAGTTCCTGTGCATGTGCAGGCAGCTCATTTGCAGTAGGAACAGGCAATGCTCTTCAATAATAGAACAGCTACCAGCAGGCTCACGTGGGGCAGTCTAAGCTTGGTTTGGGCATGAAGTACAGATCTTTGAAGCAGTTCCCAGTGGTATTCCACTTGATTCTGGGAGTATCCTAAGAGAATGCTGCAGTTTTCTGCTTGAATCAGGTTTTAGAAGGGAGAGAAAATGGGAATGTATGTAAATGCATGTGGATTTGCACCTTGCCCAGCTCTGTGTTAAGTCAAAAGCTGCTGCTCTTCCTTTCTGCAGTCTGGGATGTGGTGCTGTCCTAGCTGCTCCCAGCTACAAGCTGTCAAGCAGTACATGTCTCAGACCTCAGAGACAGTAAAAACTGCATAAGGTGTTGAGCTGCCAGAATGCTAGACATGGGAATGCTGCCTTTGGGGCACTATCACAAGCCTGCTGAAGAGATGCACAGGTCAGACACACATTGCCAGGCACTATCTCCAGCTGGAAGCAGAGTCAGCCAACAGCTTTGTGCCTGCTCAGGGCCCTGGTGCCTGGTGTCACCCAGAGCTGTCCTGGGAAACCTTTTCCTGCTGGGGGAGACTCTGTCACAGTCACCAATATGTTGTTGAGTTACCAGTGGGCACAGGGAGATGCTGTCGGTTTTTAAAGTACTGGGATTAAGAAAGGTCATCTCCCCTTGTGGTTTTATTAGTAGAAAAACTTGGGATGAAAACTTACTCTAAGTGAAGTCAGTAATAAAAGCTTGGGAATTTCAGTGTACTCAGAGTGTCCCTCCTTTGAAGATAGAAGGGTTGCCTTGTCAGATCTGGTTCATCTAGCCTGATGCTGTGTCATAGCCATAGGTATTAACTGCTTCTGAAGAAGGTACCAAGAAGTCCCTGGTCAATTAGTATATTTTCCATTGCAAATTTTCTTTTTTACTTCATTAGACTCAAGTCCATGGCGTGAAGAAGAAAGGTATATAACCATTTAATTCCTATATAGTTTATTCTTATTATTCAGATAAATGTCTGGGTGTCACATTCTACTGAGCACTTCCTCTCACATAATACATAAATTTAGGGGAAAAAAAACCACATCAGGAATATGTCACTTAAATTTTGTAGTACATAAAAGGTTTCTGTTTTATTAATTTTAGAATTTTTTACCTTTAAGGTTTTTTTTTAAATAGGATTTTATTGATGTAATGGGCAAAGTAGAAATGCCTTCTTTATACATTGGTGTCTCAGTGTGTGTAAATCATGTAAGCAGTGAATTTTTTATATATCTAGCTTGTAAGCTAAATGGTCTGCAGATCTTCATAGAGAGTACTTTTGTATGTATTGCATAAAGTGTGTCCATCTCTTCCTTATAAAGCCTTTTAATCTCTACTGTTGCTGATTTCAAAACTGTGAACAGCCCTGGGAAACATGCCCCACAGCAGGGGCAAAACACTGATTTCTAGAAATAGCACTGGAATATTTTCAATTTTCTATTTCAGTCTGTACATCCACATCCATATTTACTTTTTAGACTGCCCTTGCACTTTGAACAGAGATTTCCAGTGAGTAGCCCACAGCAATCCCCAGGAATTTTTCCTAGGTTAATTAAAAACCCAGCAATGTGAATGAAGAGTTTAAATTAATGTCTCATTTGCATTGCCTAAAATATATTTGCTGATGGGGAATTTCACCAACCATTTTTCTGGAAGTTCATCAAGCTCTGCACAGTCATCCTGAAGCTACTCATAGACTTTTCTAGTTTGTCCTAAATAACATTGTCTCTTCTGTAGTATTTGACATCTAAGTGTTCTCTTCATCACTCTGCTCATCACTAGACACACCACATACAGAGGCTTAGGGAGTATCTCATCATTAACCTTTGAAATTTTTGAAACTGTCCAATTTTTGTACTTTTTCCTTGCTAGATGGATGCTTGGCAGGATCCAGTTCTTCCCTCAGCTAGACTTTATCAGTACTTTTCAATACTTTTTAAAGACCTTTATAAAGATTTAACCACCCCTCCTTTCATAGATTATCTCAACATAGTATATTTTATCCAGTGTCTTGATGATATGGTAAAAAAATTTAAAAGTATCTAAAAATAGGTATGTATATGTGGAGAGAAACTTGTGACTTTTATTTAAAAAATTGATGCTGCTTAATCTTTCACTGATCCTGAACTGCTTAAATGAGCACAATGTATTATTGGTCCCTTTTAGGTCGCATGATGCTTTGTTTTATTGATTTCCTTCTTTGCCTAATGCTTCCATTGGTTCTGGTAAGGCTTATTACTCCACAGGTGATTTTTTTCCTTCCTCCCAAATATTCGGTTGAATGGGTGCAACCATTTGCAATGGATTTGAAAGTCTTTTTTTTAATTTGCTTTACCTGAGGAACCAGTCTGTGTATTAATTTTGGAGATACACTGTACAGTTCAGGTGGCCTAGTTTGATGTTTCTGAATTATTTCATTGTAAAGCCATGTTGAAAGCACTGATTTTTTTTCATCTTTACAGCTAACCACGACGTACAAAGAACTGAGCTAGCTCCATGACACTAAATGTGCTCTTCTTCTCTTCTGTTACTCTCAGGCAGTGCAATGGATTTACCAGTTCTCTTCCAGGCTTCCTGCTCCCTGGATTTCTGCGTTCGAAGGATGACCAGTTGGTTTCAATCTCTACCTAAACTTTTCCCTTTATCTACACAGGACATTTTTTCTTGCCTTCCTGCTGTTTAGAAGCATGTACACTTTGGTAGC
>NW_008666328.1:6831-27815 GCF_000695815.1 Acanthisitta chloris | reverse complement strand
AATGCTGATTTTGTTTCAGGTGCCCATTTCTTGCCCTTAAGATCCAAGGGATTGCTTTTTTAGCATGTGTATGCACACAAATTGAGCATACTGAAGGAAAGGGAGAAATGGTATGATTTGATTTCCAGCAGCATTCCTTCTTTCCCCCCTCCTCAGGCTTTATACCTCTAAATAAATTTCACTCAATAAACTCATGGAGACCCCTTTTTTTTTTTTATCTTTATGCCTCTGAAGCACTTAACTCATCTTCTAAGGTCTGTTCTGAGTGCCGAGTGCTGCCCTTTGTGCAACTCCAACCTATCCTGTGCTTTAACTTTTCATTGTTCATCTTTATGAGCTAAAATGCTGACCCCAAAATGCAGTTCAAAACCACAGATAAGATCTAAATGAAATTATTATGTTCTCAAGCTGATGTCTTTATTAATCCTTAATGTCGAGTTTATTTTTGATATGTCACTTAAGTCCATACTTAGTTTCCACTAAGTACTCAATTGCAAATGTGCAGTGTATGCAATTGTATATTGTATTGTCCATCAGAAGTCCATTTCCTTAGAGTGAAATGCAAGTATTAAAAGGCAGATTAATTTACTAATTATAATTGCTTGAGGCAAATATCACTCTGTATATTCCTGATAATTTAATTAATTTAAAATAGACCAGCCTGGATTTGCACCCATGTAGTTGAGATCAATATCTCTAAAAAATATTACTTCATCATTATATACTCTTTCAAGAACAGAGAAATAGGTATGGCCAGGATGTTCTTGAAAATCTGTTTCGTTCTGGGGCTTTTGCAAAAATGTAGTGCATTATTAATACATTGGGTATTGAAATGAACATATCTCCTCATGCTTCTTTGCTCTCACTAACTTTTCTATTAGCTATGATCATGAAGGGCGTCTGACCAATGTAACACGTCCCACTGGAGTGGTAACTAGCCTTCATCGAGAAATGGAAAAGTCTATTACCATCGACATTGAGAATTCTAATCGGGATGACGATGTCACGGTCATCACAAATCTCTCCTCTGTGGAGGCTTCCTATACAGTTGTTCAAGGTACCAAAGCACACTTCTCAGCACACCTCCTAACCACACACACAGCTTGAGAAAGCAATTTGCTAAAGATTCGTGTCATTAGTGCACTCATGAGTAGGGGAAAATCGTATAAGGTTTGCAAGATAAACTCCCATTAAGCTTATTCCTTAAAGGACAGGTCTTCAGGACAGGTAAGAGACATTTCACAATCATACTTTGTGTCAAACATGTATAGTCACTATCTGCTGGTGCAGGTTAGTCCTGCCACTGCCTCTTGGGTCAGGGTCACTTTACCCACTTGTATATTTCTCTGTACTTCCCTGAAAAATTGGTTCTGACTGCAGTGCCCCAGAGATGCAATCTGACTGCTGGATGTGGGCTGGAGGGGCTGAGGGAGCCTCCTGCTGTTAGAAATGAAATCTTCCAAATTTATACACTACCATTAATTACAATGTAGAGCAATCAGGGCAGTGGATGATCTGGTGCTACAGATGGCACTTCCAAGAACAGTGTTACAGCCCAAACATGGCAGGAGACATCTGCAACACAGTGGTTCAGTGTTTGCATAGAGCTTTCCAGCACCACCCAGGCATTGTATCTGATGGAAAGAAAACAGTCGGTTATCAGAGACAGGCTGAAAGGAATTTGGTGAGTGATGTGGTTTTTTAATTAAGATATAATTTTGCTGGAATGAGAATATCATCATCAAACAATAGTCTCCTCCTGACATAAATGTCAGCATTTATAGACTATTAAACCATGACAGGTCTGGTTACAAAGACTTGATTTCTCTTATATCAGATGATTAATTACATAGATGCTGTCCTTCTGTCAGGCAAGTATTGATGTGTTGCTGACAGCTGCACACTGTAGCACTCCATCCTGGCTGAGAATGGACTTGGTTGTGTCAAACAGCTGGAGAACTGTGCAGCCCTGGAAGCACAGGATTATTTCTGTACCTCTTCTCTGGCAGCCCAGAGACCAGGTGTGCACATCAGGCCGGGCAGTTCTGCTGGGCAGGCAGGAAGGACTGTGGCTGCCAGCTTGTACTGCTGGAGGCTCACACCTTGAGGACTGAAAGCCAAACTGTAATTCTGTACAAAACCTCTGCTTGGAGACAATTTTTAAACAGAGAGAAGGAAAAAGAAGAGGCACTTACTTCTTCCTACTTATAAAGAGTCCAGCAATCTTTCCCTTTTTCTATTTACCCCGGAGTTTAATGGTTTGCTGTTTATCCAGCAGTTCAGCTTTCAGGAGATTTTGTTCATATCAGAAATAAATTACGTGGTTGAACACATATCACTGTGCATTTTGATTCACAATTAAGACTGAAGGGAAAACATAATGAAATAAACACAGTGTCTCTCTGCAGGCTCACTGTTACACTACTGTTCTTTACATGAATCAGTAACATCTGTAATTTCCACCATAGTACCACGTAAATGGTAATTGCAGGCTGACTTCATTTAACATCAACAGGAGTGCAATAAAAAACCAATCAAATTAAGCTATATGTTTTCTTTATGACTGGAGTGGCTAAATTATTTTCTTTTCATTATTGCTGTAGATCAAGTGAGGAACAGCTACCAGCTCTGTAATAATGGTACTTTGAGAGTGATGTATGCCAATGGCATGAGCATTAGCTTTCACAGCGAACCTCATGTCCTGGCTGGGACTGTGACTCCCACCATAGGACGATGTAATATTTCTCTACCAATGGAAAATGGTTTAAACTCAATTGAATGGCGTCTGAGGAAGGAACAGATTAAAGGCAAAGTGACTGTGTTTGGAAGAAAGCTCAGGGTAAGTAGAATCTGTTGTCACAATAATTATCTTTTTCCTCTTTGGGCAGAAAATTACTTTCTTATTTTGAAGGACATGCCTTGCCTGTTTTTACTTGTTAAAAATGTACCACGCTGGGATTGTCTTTGGTACAACACTCTTGCCTTTGTTTGAGAGGTCAGTTAGCTGCATGGGATTATCTGCTGCAATCAGCCATAGAAGCTTCGTTTATTCCAAAAGACATTGGTAAAAATACCCAGAATGTTACAAAATCACAGAATCATCAAGGTTGGAGGAGACATTCAAGATCATCTAGTGCAGCCCTTATCCCAGCACCACCATAAACACCCTCAAACCACAGCCCCAAGTGGCACATCCTCAGTTAGCTGCATGGGATTATCTGCTGCAATCAGCCATAGAAGCTTCGTTTATTCCAAAAGACATTGGTAAAAATACCCAGAATGTTACAAAATCACAGAATCATCAAGGTTGGAGGAGACATTCAAGATCATCTAGTGCAGCCCTTATCCCAGCACCACCATAAACACCCTCAAACCACAGCCCCAAGTGGCACATCCTCTTGAACACTTGCAGAGGTGGTGACACCACCACCTGGCAACTTATTGGTTTAAACTCAATTGAATGGCGTCTGAGGAAGGAACAGATTAAAGGCAAAGTGACTGTGTTTGGAAGAAAGCTCAGGGTAAGTAGAATCTGTTGTCACAATAATTATCTTTTTCCTCTTTGGGCAGAAAATTACTTTCTTATTTTGAAGGACATGCCTTGCCTGCTTTTACTTGTTAAAAATGTACCACGCTGGGATTGTCTTTGGTACAACACTCTTGCCTTTGTTTGAGAGGTCAGTTAGCTGCATGGGATTATCTGCTGCAATCAGCCATAGAAGCTTCGTTTATTCCAAAAGACATTGGTAAAAATACCCAGAATGTTACAAAATCACAGAATCATCAAGGTTGGAGGAGACATTCAAGATCATCTAGTGCAGCCCTTATCCCAGCACCACCATAAACACCCTCAAACCACAGCCCCAAGTGGCACATCCTCTTGAACACTTGCAGAGGTGGTGACACCACCACCTCCCTGGGCAACTTATTCCAATGCCTGACCACTCTTTCAGCACAAAAAGTTTTTCAAATATCTAATCTGAACCTTCCCTAGCACAATTTAAGGCCATTTCCTCTTGTCCTTTTGCTAGAGACATGGCAGGAGAGGCAACCCCCACCTTGCTGCAACTTCCTTTCAGGAGTTGTAGAGAGTGATAAGGTCTAAACCACCTTTTCTCTAGATTGAACAACCCCAGCACTCTCAGCTACTCCTCATAAGACATGTATCCTAGAACCATCCCCAGTTTCTTTGCCTTGCTGCTGCAAGATACTCTGCTTCTGACAGGGGTGGGAATCTGCACACTCACCATTTGTAAATATGCTGTGGCAGATTTACCCCAGTTAGTACTGGGGAGCAAAAACACAACTACAGCTTGAGCAGTTATGTTCTGCTGCTGTAAAATCCCCCTACAGACTCACTGAGACAGGCATGTTGTGTTTATTCCCTTTCCCAAATGGCACAATTGGAAAATAATTGCCATAATTACAAAGTCATAAGCATAGGATAAGGAAGACACTCAGGTCGTGTAATCCATCCCCTGCCAAATTAAAGATCTGCTGCTGGATGAATCCCATTCTGTGCTTAGTTGGGCTGGTTTTCACCAGTTCAGTATCTAAACTTTCACTGGCTGCTTCAGTACATGCAGTTTTGGAAGGGCTTTGAGATACTGGGCAGAAAACAAATGTCAGTGCTCATTCTTCTAGTAATTCTTTCAACACCACTGAACATGAGCTACAGTTCTGTGTGTTCAAGATGATATATTAAATGCCATATATGTAAACAATTATGTAGTGATTTACCAAAAATAAAATATAATGACTTGGATGTTACATTTTGCTATTTTCCTGTTGCTTAACATCTAATTCACAGTGTCAAGTTAACAAGTCTTACCTTATTCTCACAAATGCACAAATTGGGGAGAGGGGAAGGTTAGACAAAAAAATTGAATGAGATTAGCAGCTAATCCTTAATGACTAAATTTCATGGCTGTGTAATTGATTTTTGATGTGTTGACCTGCAGCAGTTGATTATAAGTGGAAATAGATCAGCTCTGCATTTTGACTAGGTGTTCAAAATAAAAATAAATAGGACCCTGAAATGAAATTGCTGTAATCCTAACTCTCAATACTAAAAATTTAATAGAGGTACTTGTGGTAATTAGCTGAAGTTAAACACATCTTGGAGCTGAAACCTTGCCTGAGATGGGTTTTCTTGCATCATGTTTATGCAAATCAAAACAATGCTTTATCTAGCAACACCTCAACATTTAATTGTCTGGTGTTAGTTCCTGTAACAATAATCACATATCCATTTAGCTCTTTTAAATGAAAATCACTAAGAGATTATCACAGGTTGAGTGGACTGAAAATGAAATTTGAAAATGAGGGAGAAAGCCTGGAATTTATTTGCATCTCATTTATTCTAATTCGTCTTTATAAATTGTTTAGTGAACAAAATGGAGCGAATGTGTTGGAACGTTGGGGGGAGCAGGTGGCAGGCAGGGACAGCTGTGGCACGCAGCGATACAGACTGGGGGCACTGCTGCAGAGACATGTGGGGCTGTCTCCTGAATCCCCACTTCAGCATCAGTACTGCTGAAGGGGATGGTCATTCTAGGGGATTCACCTTGTAGGTCAGTACTTCATCTCTCAGTACTCTTAGGAGTACTTGCTGGAGCCCAGGCTTCTGTTCTTCAGTACTGAAAGGAGGTTTATAAGAAAGATGGCGCAGACTTTTTTAGTAGGGTCTGTTGCAATAGGACAAGGGGTGGTGGTTTTAAACTAAAAGAGGGTAGACTTAGACTAGTTATAAGAAAGAATTTTTTTATGGTGAGGCACTGGCACAGGTTTCCCAGGGAAGTGGTAGATGGCCCATCCCTGGAAACACTGAAGGTCAGGTAGGACAGGGCTCTGCACAGCCTGTTCCAGTTGAAGATGTGCCTGCTCACTGCAGGGGGTGATCTTTAAAGGTCCCTTCCAATCCAAACTATTCAGTGGTGCTGTGAGTCCTCACGTAGTGCTCTGCTCATCCGTGCTGCAGGCACATCACAGCTGGACGTGTCCCCTCTGCACACATGCCTGGGCAGACTTCATTAACCCAGGAAAGGAAGACCTGCACTTCACCTTTATCTTATTCCACTCGCTGTCTGCTACTGTTTTATGCACCACACGTTCAGTGTCTTGTAGTTTCAGATAAAGTCTTGATAAGATTCCCTTCTGAAGAGTTTGTGTTATGGTGCAGCATTATGGAAGTGATTTTTGTGGCCAGACCTTTCCAAGGCACAAAAGGCACATCCCTACAGCCACTTCAGCAGCAGCTGAGGGAAAACCAGATGTGCATGTAGGAAGTGAACAAAAGAGAAAGGGCTTGTTAGAAAATCTGCAGTCATGATACTTGTAACTGTTACTAATGTTCCCAGCAAGAGTGGGAGTTAGTCATCCTATTTGGGTTTCTATATAATTAATATGATACTGCAATTACACTCTCTGGTTTTATTTTACAAATGCAAATGTAGCTACTGAATTATCCAAGCAGGTGATGTTTGTGTGTGTATCTCCAAGTGATGTTTGCATGGGTGCACAGCTCTTGACTGTGTATTCATTTTTTTAAAAAAACTACTAATTTTGTTTTCTCTGGCAAAAAAAACCCTAATAACTGTTATAACGATTTTGAGAGAGAGGAGGATACCTGGAGTCAGACCTTCCTACATGCAAGTTATGGTTGCAGTTACTGTACTGGAGGGAAGGAACTCCAGAAATCCTGACTGCTTTATGAAACTTCAGAAATGACAAAATTAAAACAAACCAGAAACAAACAAAACCCCAAGAGTTAAAATTCAGTTCAGAATCTTTCAAAAAGGATTTGGGTTTTTTTATTTTTAGAAAATCTTCCCGTCCTTAAGAAACTGTGACCTTTCAGTCATACCTTTAGTGCTATAGCTAAAAGATTTGGGAAGGTGAGAGCTCTCCTGCTTATGGAAAGGTCTTTGTTATGTCTCTGTCATCAGGGCTGATCCTACAAAATGAGAGTAACCAGCTGAGAAAGCACTGGTGTTGAGTTTGGCTTCCCTGGCTTTGTTTTCATTACAATGGGAGAGCAGAATAGGATTTATTTTGCCCCAAGGTGTTTTTAGAAAAATACCCTATATTTCAGTGACTCACAGGACAAGTTGTTGCTGGGATAACCTTTGGGAAAACCTACAGAAAAGAGCTTTTTTTCTAGTAATTGCCCACTGAGGAAATGCAAACTGTTAAAGAGATAAATTTTATTAATGGAAAAAATTAGGATAATGAGCAATAATTTGAAATAATTATTTCTTTACAAACACAAAATTGTATTAATTTTAAATGTGCTTTCTGTATAACTGAATTCCTACTGAGTTGGTTGGGGTGGGAATTGGGTTTACCCCTGCCAGTGAATATATCTCAGAATAACTTTTATGTCCTCAAGAAAGGCTCAGGGTTAATTTACATATTGTTTGATGTGCAGTTTAATTTTGGGTAAGAGAAAACGTTGCTTAATCAAAGCCACTGTAAAATATAAGCTGAAGAACAAATTCCCAGAAATTGATGAATACTTTTTAAGTAGTCATTGCTCTCAAATTATATCTAATTTAAAGACTTCTACTTTATTAATGACGCATCTACAATTAAATTACTTAAGAAGCTTTATCAGATTACAGCATTAGCCTGAATTCTATGGCTTAGCCCCCAGTGAATATATTTATGTATCTCTCATCACAGCACTCTCACTAGAAGCCTCTCCATTTGGCATTCTTATTCTCCTTTGCTTCTGTTTTGCTCTTTTATTAAAAAAATGCTCTACTTGGAATGAAAATTATAACTAAAAAAAATTAAAAATAATACTTACCCTAATTATTTAGCACTTTCGTTTTTCAACACTAGAAGTTCATCTTTCCCAGCCTGTATGATCAGGATTTTTAAATAGAAGAAGTGAAACCCATCCCAAGTGATCAGGTTGCTGAAGGATCTATTGAATACTTGGAAAATAAATGAAGAAAACAGTAAAGGAATGAATTCTAAGCAGGGTGTTGCACTTACAGCAGCCAAGTGGCTAAAGACACAAAATTATAATTTCTTACATTGTTCTTAGAGTGACTGTAGGGGAAAAAGGCAAAGAACTATTGATGTCAGAAGTAGAAAAATTACTTCCGTGCAAAATAATTCATTTCTCTGCACTTTAAGGCCTAGGTGTGCAGTATGTCTGTCTGTTCAGACCCTAAGGGAAGCCTTTCTCTGTAGGATATCATTGCCCCATGCTGCAGGGAGATGGGAAATATCTCAGTAAACCACTCAAAATAGCATATCTGAATACACCGAGAAGCAGAAAGCAAACCCCAGCTAACAGGAACATGCCCCACACTTTTGAAAATGGATTTGTCTGTTGTGCATGCTATAAATCCAGAGAGCTGGAGCTCCCACCACGTGCTGAGCACAGCCTTCTTTCCTTTGATAGGTGCACGGAAGGAATTTACTGTCCATTGATTACGACCGGAACATCCGTACAGAAAAGATCTATGATGATCACCGGAAATTTACGCTGCGGATAATTTACGATCAGCTGGGCAGGCCCTTCCTTTGGCTGCCCAGCAGTGGCCTGGCTGCTGTCAACGTGTCCTATTTCTTCAACGGGCGCCTGGCCGGGCTCCAGCGCGGCGCCATGAGCGAGAGGACGGATATCGACAAGCAGGGCAGGATTGTATCCCGCATGTTTGCTGATGGCAAAGTGTGGAGCTACACCTATCTAGAAAAAGTAGGTGATGTTGTGTTACCTTCTGACATTAGCTGCAAGTGACAAAGTGCTATCCGCCTTCGTTTTAGGCTGTACACATAACATACACACCCAATCTAAAGTTTGATGTATTCCACCTGTTAAGAATCCCTTTGTACCTGGTCTCAGAATTCCTTCTTTTCCAATTAGTCTCCTCAATTTGACTAATATTTAATGGGAAATACTTTGTTCATGGTTTGTGTCATTTGATATTTTTCTGAAAGCCGTAGAATGGCATAAACTAACACAATGAATTGTGCTTCATTAAACCCAAAAATGCATGACTAAACCTGACAAAAGGTTCATGTAGAAACAGGTAATTCATCTCTAATCATTACTTATTAAATGAAAATATAATAATGCATTTTTACATAGCCTAATTAAGACACTTCAATCATAAAAGTGTCTTAAATACTGCAAAATTGCTTATTGCTTTCCCTTTCCCTTCTTAGAAACTGTTGTTCTAAGCAAACCAGAGCTGATGTTCTCTGTGTAGTTTCTCACATATTTCACAGTAACAGATGTGAATTACAACTGCTGCCAGAAAGATAAATCAAGGCATTTATCTAACTCCTCTTCATCCCTCTGGAAAAAAAAAAAAGTCCTCCTACAGGGAGGGTAGCTCACAGGTTGCTAACCTACACTTTCTCTGGAGCATCAGCATATTGATTTCCAAGGAGCAGATCCTCTCATCTGGCAATCTGACAATATTCCCGAGCAGCTTTGTGCCCCTAACTGATGTATCTGATTCGCCTTGTATTCATTTAACATTAGTGCCTCTTCAGTAAACTTCTCTTTAATGCCCTCTCACAGACCACATGCTGCAAGCTGGTAACTGTTTATTATTGCTTTCCCTCCAGTCGATGGTATTGCTGCTCCAGAGTCAGCGACAGTACATCTTCGAGTACGACTCCTCTGACCGTCTCCACGCCGTTACCATGCCCAGCGTGGCTCGGCACAGCATGTCAACTCACACCTCCATTGGCTACATCAGAAACATCTATAATCCCCCCGAAAGCAATGCATCGGTGATTTTTGATTACAGTGACGATGGGAGGATTTTGAAAACCTCATTTTTAGGTACTGGCCGACAAGTCTTCTACAAGTATGGAAAACTATCCAAATTATCTGAAATTGTTTATGACAGCACTGCGGTTACTTTTGGATATGATGAAACTACAGGTGTCCTGAAAATGGTGAATTTGCAAAGCGGAGGATTTTCATGTACAATTCGCTATCGGAAAATCGGTCCTCTCGTTGACAAACAGATCTACAGGTTCTCTGAAGAAGGCATGGTCAACGCTAGGTTCGATTATACATACCATGATAACAGCTTTCGAATCGCAAGCATCAAACCCATAATAAGTGAGACGCCTCTTCCGGTGGATCTTTACCGTTACGATGAGATTTCTGGCAAAGTAGAGCATTTTGGCAAATTTGGAGTAATTTATTATGACATAAATCAAATTATCACTACGGCAGTTATGACACTGAGTAAGCACTTTGATACCCATGGACGCATTAAAGAAGTTCAGTATGAGATGTTCCGGTCCCTGATGTACTGGATGACTGTGCAGTATGACAGCATGGGAAGGGTGACTAAAAGGGAACTGAAACTCGGTCCATATGCCAACACAACCAAGTACACCTATGATTATGATGGAGATGGGCAGCTGCAAAGCGTGGCAGTAAATGACAGGCCCACCTGGCGCTACAGCTATGATCTGAATGGAAACCTTCACCTCTTGAATCCTGGAAACAGCGTCCGGTTGATGCCGCTGCGCTATGACCTCAGGGACAGGATCACCCGCCTAGGCGACATCCCGTACAAAATCGATGACGATGGATTCCTGTGGCAGCGAGGTGCAGATGTGTTTGAGTACAACTCCAAAGGACTCTTGACAAGAGCTTACAACAAAGCAAACGGGTGGAGTGTTCAGTACCGCTATGACGGCCTTGGCCGAAGGGCTTCCTGCAAGACTAACCTAGGGCATCATCTACAGTACTTTTATGCTGACCTGCACAATCCAACAAGGGTAACTCATGTCTACAATCATTCCAATTCCGAAATTACCTCTTTGTACTACGATCTGCAAGGCCACCTCTTTGCAATGGAGAGTAGCAGTGGGGAAGAGTATTATGTGGCCTCTGATAACACAGGCACTCCGTTAGCTGTGTTCAGCATCAACGGCCTCATGATCAAACAGCTTCAGTACACAGCATATGGGGAGATTTATTACGACTCTAACCCAGATTTCCAGCTGGTCATTGGGTTCCATGGAGGGCTGTATGATCCTTTAACCAAACTCGTCCATTTTACCCAAAGGGACTATGATGTCCTGGCTGGACGTTGGACATCTCCTGATTACACCATGTGGAAAAATATTGGCAAAGAACCTGCTCCTTTCAATCTGTACATGTTCAAGAGTAACAACCCTCTCAGCAATGAACTAGATTTAAAGAATTATGTAACAGGTGAGACTTCGTCACATACTAAATAACACTACGGTTTGGAAGCTGATTTGGGAAAGAAATCAGATTTCTCATTACTAGCCCTTTGCTGAATCCTCCCGTCAAGTTTGGACCATTTCCCTTTTTGTGCTATTACAAAGGGCTGGCTAGTTCTGATTCTTTGACACTGCTCTTCCTTGAATGAAGGGCACTAAGTGAGAAGCCAAGATGAATTATGGAGGGGAAAAAAAATTAAAATAATTTTGCCTGAGTATTAATTTGAGCACAGCCATAATGCTCTCCCTATTGAACTAGCACTGTATGAAGATGTGTTCATTCTAGTCTGTATCAAGAAAAGTGAAGTCACCTCCAGGAATCACTGGCAGGTTGGTTCAGAATCACAAACCAGAACCATTCAGATCTCTTCCCTTCAGGGCTACTTTGGAAATTAACTACTGACTGAGCCCATGGGCACATTATGAATTAGCACCAGGAATGGATTTAATTAAATCTCTTTTTCCCCGTTTAACTTTTAATATGCAAACATTTTTTAGTCTTTAAAACAAAATCCTTGATGTTTTTAAAGATTATTTCATCCTGAAAGACTTAAGAAATGTTATGGAATGTGTAGAACTGAGAAACAAAAGTAGTTTTGATCACTTATGTTAGAATTGTGTAAAACTTGTAACCCTTTCTTAATTAGTAGTAATTTTTCACTTAGTAACATCACACAGTACTTGAACTAGCTGCTGGCAGTTTCTAAAGGGAGAGGTAATTAATATGTCTTCAGGAAAAGCTTTTTTTTAGAGTCGAATATGCAGTATACAATAATTAGAGCAGTGATACCATTTTTAAAAAGGAGAGATCGTAATTTTAGCAGTAATTTGAATTTCAAGAAAAGTGTGCATTTCCTTCAAAGAAAATCATGGCAAGTTTCATTACGATGTTGTGACCTAATAGTAGGTGTAACACACCATAGGTTCTGCTTGAGCCAGAATGGCTAAGAAAAGCAGACTTTTGGGGAAAACAAGCTTTGCAGCAGCAAGCAGGTGCTGAGTTGTGGCTGAGCATGTCCCAAGGTCTGTACGTGCTGGGGATGCTCTGCAGGCAGCAAGAAGAGCCCAGTGTGCCCCTGCCTGCTGTGGACACCTGCTTGGAGGGGTCCCACCTGAGCCAGAACTGTGCATCCAGAGTGCTGTGCCACGTTCTCCTGTCAGACACGAGCTCAGCTAGCAGGAAGAAGCAGCAACAGCAGAATCAGCAGCCAGTGTAGGCCAGTGAGGAGAGACAGCCACTGGGAAAGAGAAGAGAGAGTTTAAATAAAACCCATCATGAATCAGGAAACAAAAATGTAAAATGGGGTCATGGACTTTTTTTCTGTTAAAAGCATCATTTGGATAACTAAAATACATCATTAGTTCTTAATACCCACTGAGCAAGAATGACTGTTATTAATTTAGTTACTTAGCTTTATCATCTAGATCTGAAGACAGTTTTCCTGGTTGAACCCACAGCTGGTACTTCCCAAAGCTCACCCCATTGCTAAGCTGTAACCCTCCTATGCAGCTCCTACTTTCCCTGGAGGGATGGGGAGGATATTCTTGGTTGCCTAAATTTAGACATCTGATTTACAACTCTAGCTTCTCACTGCTTTTAATGGAGCCTCCTGAGACCCGACAACAGCTGATAGAACTAGGACACAGAAGAGAAGCCATATATTTCCCTAAGGGACTTTGCAGATGTTTTTAGGAGTGTTAGCCGAATAAAACATCATTTTACAACATGGTTTATAGGTTACAGTGGCCACATCAGAAGGTGTCAGAGATGGAACAAGTACTGCATACTGTAAAATGTTTGGATAATCCATGTGCTATAACAGAAAGAGAATGAAGAGGTGTATATCCCTGATGAACTATTCAGGGTAGATTTAAAGCAGTATTTCATGTATGTGTTCATGGTGGATTGCTATAATTCTGCAAAGTTCCATGATGCAATATTAACTGTGATTTCAGTTGCTACTTGAAATTAAGGGGGTCAAGGATGGATTTCCTAAAATTTTTTTTTACTCCCTCTATTTATTACAACCCTTTGTTTCTCACTTGCCTGCTTCCTTTTGATTTTTAGATGTCAAAAGCTGGTTGGTGATGTTTGGATTTCAGCTTAGCAACATTATTCCTGGTTTCCCTAGAGCAAAAATGTACTTTGTGTCACCGCCATACGAGCTGTCTGAGAGTCAAGCATGTGAGAATGGACAGGTAAGGCAGAGATATTGCTACTTTCTTTGATAAATTTGCCCCACTCTATGGCTAGAACTGCTGGCTCTTCTGCAGTTACAGCAGAAGGCCAAGTATTTAATTCAGGGTAAAATGAAGTGAGTATAGCTAGATTTTATACTAATGAACATATGCCTTTCTTGCCAGCCTTCGTTGTTATCATAATTACAGTGTCATTAGTTTGTCTTTTATTGAGTTATTCCTTGATTAACAAGTTGTAACTCGATTAACTTGATTAGCAATGACAAAGGGAGACTTTGTCAGGGTAATTTATCATCTGTTGTACCTTTGGTAAAACCATCCAAATAACATATGTGCTGCAATGAACTTAGGTTGGTACTTGTTGTACTGGTGAAAAAGGGTTCTAATTCTCACCCTGTAATAGGATTTCTTATAATTTTTTGTCATTTTCCTAGTTAGAGGCTTTGACTTGCTACTCCAGTTAACTTCAGTTACAGCATTTGTACTTACATACTTGTCAAGTTAAGGGTGGGCACTGATATAGACTTTTGACCTTTATAATAAGTTCCAACCAATTTAATAAGCTTAAAAAAATACTAGGCCAATTCCAATATAAAGCTAAACATCTCACTTTGACAGGCTTCTAAATGATTTGAGATTCTAAATCCTCTCTTCAGGAATTGCTTTGGTACTTTTGAGCCCCAACCTCATTTCTTTTCAAAAACACTTACATTCAAAAGCATTTTAGTCATATGTACTACTTGAAATCTTTGGGCAAAAGTGTCCAGAAGTTAATGCCACCTTTTAATACATTGATTCTGTTTGGTTTTGGCTCTGATTAAAACTGTGATAGGCTTGGGTCTTGCTTATTCTTTTAACAGGCATTTGCCAAAATTCAAATTTGTGGTACATATATGCTACAAAGGGTGATGAGAAGTATTTTATTTGGTATTAATGATAGCAAAATCATTTGCCAAATCAGTACCTGATTCTGAGCAAGATATGTTTATGGATGGGTAACTGAGGGTGGTCTTTCCATAGCGTAGGGTTTTTCACTGCATGGCTTTCCTTTAAAACAGCAAAGCAAAGGTCATTATTGGTCTCTGAAATAACTATGTTCAGATCTGTATCTTCTTTGGTGGATTTTGTTCTGTTTTGCTTTCCCCAGCTCATTACAGGAGTGCAGCAGACAACAGAAAGACACAACCAGGCTTTCATGGCTCTAGAGGGACAGGTCATATCTAAAAGATTACATGCCAATATTAGAGAAAAAGCAGGTCACTGGTTCGCAACAACCACTCCCATCATCGGGAAAGGAATCATGTTTGCTGTGAAGGAAGGCCGTGTAACCACTGGTGTTTCCAGCATAGCCACAGATGACAGCAGGAAGATTGCCTCAGTCCTTAACAGTGCTCACTACCTGGAGAAAATGCACTACAGCATCGAGGGGAAGGACACCCACTACTTCGTCAAGATCGGCTCAGCTGACAGTGACCTCGTCACCCTCGCCATGACCAGCGGGAGGAAGGTCCTGGACAGCGGCATCAACGTCACTGTCTCCCAGCCCACTCTCCTTGTCAACGGCAGGACTCGAAGGTTTACAAATATTGAGTTGCAGTACTCCACCCTGCTGATCAACATCCGCTACGGACTGACCCCCGACACGCTGGACGAGGAGAAGGCGAGAGTGTTAGACCAGGCTCGGCAGCGAGCCCTGGGCTCAGCCTGGGCCAAGGAGCAGCAGAAGGCGCGGGACGGCCGCGAGGGCAGCCGCGTATGGACAGACGGAGAGAGGCAGCAGCTCCTCAACACGGGAAGGGTTCAAGGTTACGAGGGATATTATGTCCTGCCTGTGGAGCAGTACCCAGAGCTAGCAGACAGTAGCAGCAACATCCAGTTTTTAAGACAGAATGAAATGGGAAAGAGGTAACAAATTAACCTGCTGTCATCCTTTGCTGGATGAATCAGTAGTCATAACTGTTATCTCCTCTCCTAAGGAGATGAAGACCTAAATGGGGGCACTTAGGCTGAGCTACTCTGGGATAGTAAGTGGCAAAAAAGCTCATATTTTTTGAGTTAAATGCTACTGTTCAAGTGATTAAAAACCACATCCTGAAGTGGACTAAAGCCAGACTGAAAACTCTAACCGTACAAATTATAAAGTACCCCTGAAATATTACCCACTTGTTCTGGGTCTAAAGAAAAACAAAAAGAAGGCCTCGTATTGTATTACCTCACTCCATTCACACGTGAGCAAACTAAGAAATCCAAGTGGGCCACTTTTACTAACCAGCTGATGAAACACAGATGATTCAGACTGCTTGTTTGATAAATATCCAAGAGGTTTTCATTTAAAGCAAAATACAGGTGCATTTAAAACATGACTTTGGGGTGATTTGTGTGTAGCATCTGGAGGACAATGAGAATGCAAGTGAGAGCGCACTGGAAATAGGAAAGGAAAATATATTTAAAAGTAACAAAACCACACTTGCACTCTGACCCTCCACTTGTCTGGCCTGAAGCTTAAGTTATTCAAAGAGGGCAGAGTGTAAAGTTACATTCAAAATGGTGGCTATAAATCACTACAGATAAATTTCATACTCTGTTTGTCTTTGAAAATTTCCATTGTGGACAGTATAACACAGTTACAGGGTGTAGTCTGTTTAGATTCAGTAGTTTGTTGGTATCAGTTCCAGTAGAGCTGTGGGCATTGTGTTACACTATTGCAAACGGGCACCACGTCAGATCACCCTGTACATACATCAGCCAGAAGGCACAATCACTGTTTCAGATTTAAAAATTATTAGTGTGTTTGTTTGGTCAAGAAACTGAGACAATCACATTACGGTCACCACTAAAAAAAAAAAAAAAAAAAAAAAAAAAAAAAAAAAAGAAAAAAGTCTAATAAGAACTTTGGTACAAGAACTTTTTTGTAATATACATGTATGAATTGTTCATTGAGTTTTTATATTAATTTTAATTTGCTGCTAAGCAAAGACTAGAGACAGGCAAAGATAATTTATGGCAAAGTGTTTAAATTGTTTATACATAAATAAAGTCTCTAAAACTCCTGTGAATTACTTGTCTTCCATTGCAAAATCTTGTAAAAGTGATTCATATCTGACTGTCATCTAGCGCAAACAGCATTTTGTATGTGGAAATGACTTCTTGTTCCATGGATCTGCAGAGGGCTGGTCCTTTGATCTCTGGGCGAGAAAAGTCCTACATACACATCACCCAAAACTTTGCTTAGGACACAGGAGAAAACCAGTAAATACTTTAAAAGTTCCCTCTCTGCACTTCAGGACTAGCAGCCCTCAAACTGCCACATTTCAGTCCTAGAATTAGTTTAATTGCACTAAAGTAACCTCCAAACAGTTTGAAAATGCAGTAGCATAATATTAAATGGAACATGGAAGGCTGTGCTGTGAGCCAGGAAGTCTCCATGAGGATCTGTCTTCTTTGGGAGATTGCCTATTTCTACCACATTTAAAAATGGGAGGTAAGATCAAAGACCCTCTCCTAAGCAAACAGTCACTCCTGGTGATGATAAAAGGGAGCCATCCATCAACCAGAGCCCTGCTGCTTTTATCTCATTTAAGTACGTAGCTAGGGAGCTCTACTTAATTTTGAGAACAGTTTTGCTTTTGGGGTTGCAAATGAGGTTTTTAATGATTCATGATACCGACAGAGATGCTCGAGTTGATTATGGGCATTAATTCACTCCAGGGCATGTTTAAAGCTGAACAGTTCGGTGCCTGTGTTGTGTAACACCTGGAGCACTCAGAAAGCACATCTAATTTTTGCTGTGTAAACAAGAGCCACCCCATTCTGACTGGGGGTTACACCCACATGTTCACCCTACACAGTGCACCCACAGGAACCCCCAGTCCTGTTACTCATCCTCTGAAGGAGGAGTCTGCCTGCATTTTCAGATGAAATCCTGATTGTCCATCACTGCAGGAGTTTTTCTGTGCTGATGGGCTGGAAGTGCCGTAACATTATCAGTCAGTTCTTTATAAGTGAAATCTCTTAAGGAAGTCTTGTGATTTTTTTTTTTAATGGAGACATACACATGAAGTCACAAGGTGGAGACACTTTCTCTTAGCATGTTTTTTCTGGATTACCTGGCCCTATACTGGTCATTTTTCTTGCAGTTGAGAGGCTTGAAATGAGAACCTGTTACACAGTTCCCAGTGTCCTTCATTCTGTTACCTAAAGCTGAAACTCTTCAGAATTAGAGATTCTGCGACTTCAAAAGGGAACTTAGTTAAACTAAAAGTGAAGTACCCTATTGAATATTGATGACTGTGGGAGGAGATGTAACAGATTTGCAGGGGATGCACTCCCTACCCAGCTCCCTTGTAACTAACATACAGCATCAGGATGCTCTTAAGCACAACTCTTGGAGGCGGTGCAGTCATCTTGCTAAATACTTAGATCTAGAGATCCAGAGCTAGCTCTAGTTTCCAAAGCTTGTGTCTAGCTTAGCACAAGTCCTGAGGTGAGCCCCAACAATACACTTGAGCTTTGAGGTCCAGCTAACCATTGTTCTGGACCTGACCGAGGTCATTCCCGGCCCTGACCTCGGTGCTACTGCTGTGCTTCCCTTGTGTTCCCACACAGACTCCCAGTCACACTGAACAGTGTGTCTGTGTGGGTCAGCTCACCCAGCCTGTCCTTTTCACAAGTAAGCTAAGTCCAGTGACTTAAAGAATCCCTGAATGGTGTGTCAAAGAGATTGGAAGAATTATTGTATTTTTGTAAGCATGACAAAAGAACTAGATTCTCTTATGTCTGGAAACAACAGCTGACTGTCAGTACTAAAGAGTTTCCACTTAACAAATGGGGAAGATAACTGGACTGATGTGGCCATGCCCTGCTCTCTTGTGGTCCCATTTGGGTTTCCCTTGTTTCTTGAGGCATCTCTTGCTCCCTTTTCCTTTCTATGACCCTACCTTTCCTCAATCCCCTCAAACTGGTATCTTCTGTTCCTTTCAAAGCTCTTACTTTTCCTCTCTTCTCCTTGCTACACTTTTCCATGTGGAATAGATGATTAACCTAAAGTACCACCAAGGAGATGTGAACTGGCTTTGTCTTACGGAGAAGCAGTTAAGTGGTGGCTTCAACAGTGACATTGTGGCTGTGTCCCAAACAGCACTGTGATCAGAACAGGCCAAGGGCAGCCATGAAAGGACCTGGCCAAGGAAGGCAGTGCCTGAACTCAGCCCAGCCCAAGAGCCATGACCATACGTTTGCCCTCCTAACTCACTTGAGTGTAAACAGGGTAGTTTGCAGAGAAAGCAGAAATCCAAGAATAGGCTTCTGTTTGAAGCTAAAACCAGATGGAGAATCAGCATTAGAGTTCATTTCCTTTTTTCCTACCGAATTTCTGTAACTGAAGGAATTTGGTATTTATAACCTTTGCATTTTAACTTGAAAAAAAACACGTTTTGTTTCCCGACTCAGCCCAGAGCCTGGACTGGCTGTGGGTGTAGGCACGTGTCTCAGCACACCCTGCCCCTCACCACCACAGGTGTTTTGCCTCTCGAGGTGGCAGCCCATGGCATTTTGGCCACATGATGGCAGTTCTGCCCACAAGATGCCCAGAGGTACCAGCCTTTGCCTCTTGGCACTGCCTTGCCTGTGCCAGTCCCCAGCAGTGCCCTGTCAGCCTGCCTTAGGGGCCTTAGTGTGTCCTAAATAATGGTACCCACAGACACTCCTCCTAAAGCTGGGCCAGACCAGTGGATGCACAACACTCATGGGAACAAATGAGGGGAAGGAAGCATTTAGACCTCTTTTTTCCTTTTGTTACCTGTAGTGCAACAGCTGACACAAGCACACACACTGGGCTCTGAACATGCACAGAGCCAGCCTGAAACCTACATGGGAGCCTGGCTCTGGTACTGATAGTTTTCACCTCCCTTCCCTTGGGTAATGCAATCTCTCAGAAATTTTATGTCAGAAATGATTGTGACAATATTCTGCCTCTGTAAGCCCCTGATGTAGTCTTCATGTAGTCCGGGCTCACCATTGCTGTAAAGCAGAAGAGCTAGATATCCCTCACCTGCCCTGAACATGACCAGAGCACTTCCTTCCAAGGCTCTTCAGGTTTGTTGATCAAGAGTTTCCTATGCAAACAAGCATCTGCCTTCCTTAGGAATCCAAGACAACCACATCAGGATTGAATGCCATTGAATATTTTGCATTAACTGCTTTGTAGTTTCTTTCAGGTTAAGCCTTTTGCAAACATGAGATTAAACCTTACAAACTAAGGCAGGATGGCCTTACAAGTCCTACACCATCCAAATGTAAAGCCCAAGGTCCTTAATTTCAGGAAACAAGACCACCTAGATCTGTAATGTCTTCTCCAAAGAGGAACTAAGAGTAGGTATCCCTGGCAATCCTGAATGTGGGAATGGGGCTTTACTAGCCAGATGTGGAGTGTATCAGGTTCCCTGGCTTTAGCTAAACAATGTAATGGAGGCAGGACCTCTCTGACTCTGATCTGCCCCAGAGTTTTTCTGCCAACAAGGTAAGTCCTCTCCCATCCTCTTTAGGTGCAGCCTGCAGCTCAAAAGTTTCTTATTTAGAAGGCTTACTGAGTTTAAACATTACCTACTGCATTTCAAATCTGTCACTCCTCTGGAATCAAACTCATTTCAGCTCTGTGGCACTAAGTGCCGAGGGCTGCACACTCATAGAAGAGGGTCAGCATCCACCACAGTATAGTTGCTGATGCAGCTGCAAAAAGATGTTTTACTCTGCAGGTCTCTGAATTGGCAATGAGAACTTAGAGCAGGCTCTGTGAGGTCCACTAGGCAGGGGCTGTCACCAGAGGTTCTGCTGTTGGTAGCAGCAGTATACATACACTATATTCTGTAACTGCTTGTTTAGGTCAACAATATCAGAACAATTCTCTCTCCCTCACCACAAGCATCTGTCATCTCCCTAATAAACATAGTTATATGCAGTGCTTGAACATGACTAAGAGCTCTAGAAAGGCAACTATCATTGCCAGTGTCAAAGCACCAATTCCCCAGTGTTGATAAAGCCCTTTCTGCCTAACACAGCACACAGTGCTGAGCACAACTGGAATTGTGGTCACAAGCTCTGTGTGTCTACAGCAACACCTGACAGTTGATTACCTGAACTACTAGGAAGAGCAAGTGGCTTTTAACAAGCAGCTGAGACTTTGTCACATGCCCATCATGCTAATGAGCTAAGCAGATAATTTAAATCTCAGCTGACCAAGAGCTCACTGTGTCAGCTCAGTCTCCACACTACCATCACCAAAAATAAATAAAACCCAAGAGGTGGATGGACCTCTGTGACGTACTCAGGTATCCAAGTCAGGCGTTCAGCCACATGACCCCGGCACGGAAACAGCTTGGCAGAGATGACAGGGACTCTGCCCTACCACGGTTTGGGGGGCTGCCTGTCAGCACCCTGCATGCTCAGGTCAGTCAGTTTCTGCCACCACCAGCACCAGGAGCCACCTCCAACCTGGAGAACACGGGGTTTGCACCAAGGCAAGGGTCAGTGCCAGCAGATGCCTTACACCC
>NW_008666328.1:0-6770 GCF_000695815.1 Acanthisitta chloris | reverse complement strand
CTCCTGCAACAGGAATGTGGTGTTCCTCTTCCCAGAAGTTATACCGTAGCTCTTCAAAACACATATAAAACATAACAAGTTACACTTGCCCTTATTTCCTTGTTCATTACAATATTTGTGTAGCATCTTCGGAGGATTTAATGGCTCCAGGGTTAGAGTCAAGCGACTTCTGTGGCACTTCTGAGCCAAAGAAGGGGAGGGGGGGAAAAGGCAAGTAATAAAGTAAAATGTGGTAAAAATACCATGGGAGAGAGCCATGTGCCTACTTTCAGACAAGCAAGCCAATTTATAAATCCTTAACAAACAGGATTTACAATGGAAGTGACAGCTAAGCCATCATGAGTACAGAAGGTGGCAGGCAGTACTCTGTAACACTGTCCATGCTCTGCTACAGCAGCTCAGCAGCAATGCTATTGGAGAAATTGTATTTACAGAAGCTTTACATCTTTAGGTGGCAGCTTCTGGCAGGCTTTAGTCTAATTTGGAGGTTGCATACAAAAAGAAAACATGCCAGCAGAACTGTGTGGGCTGTACCACTGCCTACGCTGCTAAAGCTCAGACCTTGTGACTGTGTCAGATACCTCTCCCTCCCCAAACTCCACTAACTGAAGCCATCATGTAAATCAGAGTAAAATATTACAATATACTAGAGCTATCAATCAGTGATTCAACTATCTCATTTCTAGTGGTCAGCAATAGACAATGACTCAATAGGCTCCTCTTGATAAATCAGACTTTTTTGTCTGTCGAAGGTCCTTCCCAGAGATGAAAAACAGATTCCTGTTTGCTTTTGAGGGCTGTACTGCCAAATACAACCCAAGATGCTGCTGGCCTGCTGTGCCACAAAGACACATTGCTGGCCAAATTATTGACCCCCAGGCCCTTTTCTGGAAAGCTGCTTTCCAGCTGGGTGACCCCCAGCTTAAACTGGTGCTTAGGGTTATTCCTACCCAGGTGCAGGACTTTGAACTTCCCTTTGCTGTCCTGCATGAGGTTCCCATGAGCCCCTTTCTCCAGCTTGTCTCCCTGAATGGTGGAATGCCCTCTGGTTTATCAACCACTCTGTCCAGAACCACCCGCAATTGCCATGATCCTTCAAAGCCAGCAGGGAACAGCCTGGCAGTGCCATAGTCCAGCTGCCTCAGCTCTCCTGGCTGCATCCCAGCAAGTCCCAGGAACTTGCTGGTGTTCCTTTTATTGCTTCCCTTACCTGATCCTGCTCCAGACTTTCTCCCTGTGCAAGCTGAACACAGGTTACATCAGGAAAGAAACAGAGTCCACAAAGGCAGTGAGTATCTCAGCCTTTTCTGTCTCACCAAGTCCCCACTGCAGGCAGTCAGCAGAGCTCATGCTGCTGTGCTGACCTTTACACCAACATGAGGTGAAGTGCTGCCCCACACTGAGCCTCATGGCAATCACCCAGAGCAGCTTCAGTTAGGGGGTGGCCAGGAGCCCTGGCTCCACACCTGTGAGCTCAGCCCAGATGTGGGCTCACTCCTCCCTGCTGGGCACAGCCCAGAGCTGCCAGACACTGCCAGGCACCACCGGGCATCACTGGCCATGCGGCTGTTCTCACCCACCCCAACATGGGGAGCACAGCCTCCTTACTCTCCATAAAGGTTTGACACAGGGAAGGAAAAATACTGTTCTTGGTTATACTTCACATCAGGTAATATGACTGCAAAACTCACTGTAATTTAAATTCCATGCCTGTTTGCCTGAGGAAGTAGGTCAGGTGCATCAGGTTTGCAGTTTGTGCCTCCATCAGCCCCCACTGGCCACCTCCCACCTCACCTCCTGCTATAGCCTCCAGCAGGAGCAGCCAGGCAGATCTTTTGGCTGTTGGATCCATCTCAGTTCAACTACCAATACCTGGTCTGAGGTGTGCCAGGTACTGCCAGCTGCCCTTGTACCACAGGTAGGAGAAAAATGCTGCTGTCCCTGTGGTCACAGGCCTTCCCTGGCTCCATGGAGTGCTCCAGAGCCCCAAAAGGGTGATAACCACACTTCTGGGATGGCTCGGAGTTGCATTGCCAGTGGGATGGGAGTGAGCAGCAGCTACAAAGCAGTGTTTGGATTACTAAAGCATGGAATAAGTGGTCCTTAGAGTCCTGTCACTTGTTAAGTATTTCCAAAGTGAAACTAAGCTGCTTTAAATAGACAGTTGTTTCTTCAGTGTCTCTGATTATGCAGTACAGAGTGGTGGTTGGTTCTTTCTCTTTTCTTTCTCTTTGGTGCTGCAGCTGTGAACTGCTGTGTGTGCTCTGCCTTTATAAGGCTGTGGACACACATTTATCCAGTCATGGCACCACTGCTGCACTGCCCCATGGCTGCTCAATGCTTGCTCCTGGCCCTGTGTTACACCGGGGATAAATCCCTGTGACACTGCAGGTATCAGCATCCCCTCGCCATCCTCTGGGTGGCAAATTCAAGTTCATGTCTGGCCAAAACAACATGGTGCTGAGCGAGTGCAGTGCACACAGGTGGGGAGGGAAAGCCTTGGAGAACTTCCTTCTGCCTTCATGTACCTTGCCCTTCCCTGGTCCAAGTGGTCTTACCCTCTTTGGGACCTGCCATGTCATCAACAGCAATGACATCCCATGGAGGGCAGGTCCCTGTGCCATTCCTGCACTCAGCAGCTGAGGACATGCCACTGGACAGATTTCCAAGGCAGTAGGACAGACTGCCAAGGCTCCTGGTGCCCATCCCACTGCTGCCTTGCTGAGCAGCAGCATGCTCACAAGAGCAGCCCCGGCGCCCCTCACCCAGCCGCTTCCCACTTGGAGAGACAACAGCACCTGTCCCTTCACCATTCAGTGCTACCAGCTGCTGCCCCCAGCTCAGCACTGAAACTGCTCATTAACTCTAATGGGAAGCAGAGGTTTTGCAGTGTTTCTGCTAGACAACAGAAATCCCACCTGCAGTGCCCTGTTGTTGCAATCGTAGTGTAAAATGAGCCTCAACAGAAAAATCCCATCTGTCAGGTTAGAAACATAATGCATGTTGGCAAAACTAAGTATCTTTTGCTCCGCTTGCCCTGGGTCAGGCACATGTTGCCATCCCAGTGGTGTCTGTGCAGCTCTGCTCTGCAGTGGTGCTTGACAGCTGGATTTGGCAGTGCATGGCCAAAACACATGGCACTAGGGTGTTTTTACAGCTCAAGGTCCATTACTGGTATCATTGCACATATTTCCTGTCGCTAGCCTGCACACGTGCAGGCTATTCCCTTCTTGTGTGCAGCAAAGGGCATTTGTCACACTCAGTGTGTGACAGCTGTGTTCTGTGCATGTTCCACCACCCCACTCTGCTGCTGTAGGACACTTGCATGGGATTGTAGGCAGCTCTGGGTTTGGGAGTCACATGTCATGCTGGCAGTAATACAAAAATTCCTGTTTTCAGGGCAGAAAGATGGAGCTCTGTGACTGGGCAGCTGACATGTGACCAGGAGAAACCTGTTTGTGGGAGGAGCCCTCGCTAACTTCGGAGCAAATAATGGGCCAATGAAAAAAGCAATTGGTACCAAACCAACTGATTTTTCTGTCCTATGTGTTCTCCATATCAGGTTGATGAAAATTTTAAAACTTCTCTAAAATTTCTTTTTACCTGAAAGTGACTGTTTGGCCCTGTTCCTCACTCCCAGGGCACAGGGGCTCAGCTGGGATCCGAGACTTTCACTGCTATGAGAACAGCTCCAGTTTCACTGGGGTAGTCTCCCAGTTAGATTAAGCTGCTCCCAGTTATTGCAAAGCAGAAGACACACATTCAGCTTCTAGTGTAGGGATATCCATACACTCAAGGAAGAAAAAGGCCTGATTTTCCCAGCAATGCCAAGGGATGATTGCAGTGCTTTCAGTGGACACACAAAGGTCTATTAAAGCAACAGAGATAAAGGTTGTTTGGGGAGGGGGGGAAACCAAAACCAGTTTTGTTTGTAGCTGAAAAAAATCTCAGAGCACCCAAAGGTCAGAGTTAGGAATTTATTCCCTCACTACAGGCTTGTTTGCTGAAAGATAAAGATCTTTGATGCAGGTGTACAAAGTGCCAAGGATCGGGAAGGCAGCACAGAGTAAACCCGTGACCAAGTGATGTGTTTGTGACAGCCCTGACAGCCCCAGGATTCACGAGAACTGTCACAGGTCTCCTGTGATGCATCCTGGTCTTCTGAGGCAAAGCTCCACTGACAGAGGCTTTCCTGCTTTTGGGGGTTCATGATGCCATTTCAGAGCCAGCCTTTCCTGTGGCAGGGCATGGCATTTGTGCTGGTGTAAATATTGACCCATGCATGGGTTGGTAGAACACATCAGGAATCCAGACAGCAATCTTCCCGGGGCACTGGGACACCCAGCCTGCTGCAAGGGTCCTATTGAACCATCAGCTTGCTAGAGGAAGCTGCAAGTTTCACCATTCCTCACATCCCACTTTGGCATGGTGTGTGAGGAAGCACTGTGTCCCACACTGCCTGTGTACAGAACAAATGACAGATGCTTTGTCTGGACCAAGGGGTGCCAGGGCTGGCAGGACACCAGGCAAGATAGAGCCAACACCTGCCAGAGCAACAGGATGGCTTTGCGGATGTCAGCTGCCTCTTTTTTAATTTAAGGCCTCCAGCAATGAGTCTTTTGAGGAGTAGTTTGAGAGAAAACAATGACGAGGCTTTGCCAATGTTGACAGAAAGTTCTTTTCATGTTGGGACTGGAAAGTACAGCAGGTTGCATGCTCTCTTCCCTGCCTCGTGGGCACCTCTGCTCTTCCTGCCGGGCTGGGAACAGCTTCTGAAGTAGAAGGGCTTCAGGTTACTTCCACAATGAAATGTACCATCTTTCCAAACCTGGTTTTGACCATTAAAAACATAAAAATTCCATTTGGAAACTGAAAAAAATTGACATACAATTTGGAGTGGGCAGGATGGGGAAGAGGTTTTTTTCAAAAAGTTAGGGACCCCTTCACAGAAACCATATGATTGCTTTAACTTGAACAATGCTGGAGGTTTTAAACTAAATGTGATATTTTGGGTAAGTGTAATTGTTCCCTGGCAACTGAATCCAAATACATTTTTCCTCCTATTTCACTTCAGACATCAGAAGATACTGGCTGAGACCAATACTGTGCTCCAGTCAATTTTGACCTTTGTGGTTTTGTTATTTGCAGTCAATTAAGAACAGAGCTTTAAGTTCCAAGTACAAAATTACAGACTTCTGAAGGTATTGAGGGAAAAAATAAAGAATCCAAGCAGAAAGCAACCAGCTTCTTCAAAACAGAACTCAGGAGCAGAAAATGGCTGTTCCTGTTCCTGAGCAGTTTGTAACCTGGTCTGCTGTGGGCTCTGCAGAGCTGGGGGGACAGCAGTGTGCAGCACACCAGGCTGTGCTAGAGACATTGACCCTAGGGCAAAAAAAAAAAAAAAAAAGAGGTTTCTGCAGACTTTGTTCTCTGCTCTGTTCTTCCTTTTCACATAGGTAAGAGCTTACCTACAAACCCAACCTTCTCTCTTTGCTCATGAGAAAACAATCACCTGTTTGTTTATTTCTTTACAGTTCAGACAGGCTCTGATAACGCTGCATTCTTTTGTTGTGAGTGTGAGTGGTAAAAGGGAGTAACTTACCATATACACATTCCTGATTACATTTATAAATTCATATGGTTCAATGGCAGGTTGTGTTTTTTTCTGAGTTAATAAATAAAGAGGAGTGGAAAAATCAGATCTTTCAACTTGAGTCAGAAGTACCTGTGAATATTTTCTGAGGTGTCTATTTCAAAAGTAATTATCCTAAAGAAAAAAAATCACACATTTTCTTCATAGACACAGTTGGTAACATCTGGAAAAGAAAAGGTATTGGCCAGCTTCTTTACACACTGCATCTCGGTATATGATCTACACATGCTCTGAGAATCTGAAAAAAAATCACTTGAGAATAAACCTGCCTTTTAGGAGTATCTCTGTGCTTGAACACAAGACCGCAGGACCATGACAATACTAATTTGTTATCACTTTGTTATTCACCTCTCTTGCAATATGTGTATGGTCCTGTTCATAAAAGCAACACATTAATTGCCCCCCCGCCCCAAATCTGACTTCAGATAAAATGGGGCTATTTTCCAAATGCCTCACTTTGAGTTTTACTTGTCTTCATTTTCTTCCCTGCTCAACCACTTCATCAGCCAACTGCTACTGCATTCTGCTTCGGCCTCTGGAGAATTTGCAGCTCTGACTCCCAGCAGGTTGTCAGACAGCCTGAAAGAAGTTATCTTACCCTCAAAATCTGGCACAAAAATGAGATGTTATTTCTAATTGTCTTTTTCACTTTTACTTTTCCTCTCCAGCCCTTCAGGGCTCCCCTCTTCCCATCCTCCAGTTTCCTTTTCCACCCCTGCGCTTGGCAGGGCTCCCTGCTCCATTCTGCTGTTTCAATAGCTGCAGCTCTACAAAACTTCTCGCTTTTCCCCCGCCCCTGACAGTAGGAAACCAGCGTTGGCTGGTGCTCCCCGGGGAAAACGCTGCCTCGCACAAAACTCCCCTCCTGCCGCGCTGGGCACGTCACCCGCCTCAGCTCGCGGCCTGAGCGGTGCCACTGCAGGAGCTTTTATTGTGGCATCTTGTCACGGGCTGCCTGTTCAAGCCTAAACGACTGAAATGTGGGGGCAGAAGACAGGGGAGGGCACGTCCTCAGAGCTCCCTCCGTACAGCACAGCGGCTGTGCCAGAGCGCTCAGGGCTGGCAGCACCGAGCCTGGCACTGCTCGGACGGGCACGGGGATGTGCCTGCAGGGTGG
>NW_008666327.1:0-3060 GCF_000695815.1 Acanthisitta chloris | reverse complement strand
CCAGAACTGTGTGCAGGATTCCAGGAGAGTCTCAGGACAGCAGAGTAGAGGGGAAGAATCACCTCTTTTGACCTGCTGCCCACACTTCTTTGGATGCAACCCTGGGCATCAATGCCCAGTGAAGACACTTCTACTTTCAGGTGCTTCTTCCAGCAGCACAGTGACTGCTGCATGCAGGTCAGATCTCTTGGCTTGTGGAATCACAAAATCATGGAATGGCTTGGGTGGGAATGGGACATCGAAGTTCATCTAGTCCCACAGCCTAGTTTCAGGATCACATCAGTCACCTAAAGCAGCTGTTTGAGCTCACAAGAAAAAGTTAGGTTAAATTTTGGGTGGCTTGTGGAATTGATCATAAAGTCATTGTACTTTCCATTCCAGCTGGTTTGGGTTTCCTTTGCACATGCATAAAAAGAAAACAATTCCTTAATGTTTCACTTAAATAGTTATTAATGTTTTTACTGAATCAGAGATGTCTTGTGGGTGTTTCACAGGTTGTGCACTGTTAGGGCTGCTTGAATTTAGGGGCACACAAACCCCTTTTGGAAGGTACTGGGCACACATGTCAGCAGAAACAACCTCTTCCCCAACAGCCTGGGAAATGCTTAGCTCCAGTTGGGATGGAAACTCAGAGCAGCATCATGCTGAGGGTGACTGCAACTAGTGAGGGTCATGGTTTACATCTTGGAGCTAGGAGTGAGCATGGATCACCTGGGCAAAACTCAGCATAGTCAGAGTGTTCTGAGGGTCACCAGTTGTCACCTCCCACAGTTCTCCCCCTTCCAGCCCCCACATTGCTTTCCAGAGAGAGATCCTGCAGTGTTGTGGTCCTGCTTGAGGATCAGAAGCCACTTAGGGTGACAAGCTGCATGTAATAAGTTTCCATAGCCCTTTATGGATCTATAAATATCATCATTTCCATATTATGCTGGAAAAACAGAGCAGGAACCATAATATGATCCCAAGCACCTGAATGTCTCTGCTTTTAGTTGATGGTACAATGCTGACCCTGGTACAAGGGAGCCAAGAGAGGGGATCCTGATTTGGAGGGTTACCTTCCAGCCTGTTTGCCCTGGGTGAAGGTGATACAGAAGGATCAATGAGCTGCCTGTGGTTGTAAATCCGTGACAAGTTAGCCTAGGCTGCTGCAGCATTCCTTCTGTCCCTCCTCAAAATCCAGGCCCTGACACACAGCCTGTGCCCAGATGCTTCAGCAGTGCTCCCCCAGGAGCTGTGCACAGCTGGTCTCCAGGTGCTGAGGCTCTCTGTCACTGCCTGAACTCAAAACCCATCCGAGGCACCACCAGAGCTCATCCCTTCTGGCCACTGGGTCAGGGACCAACACCCAGTGAATTCCCTCCTTGCCTGCAGCCCAAGGATGCTGCATACCCTGTCCAAACTGAGGGGAAATATGTGTCCTCAAAAGCAAGAGAAGGAGGTTTTTCCAACCTTGGGTCAGAGAAGAGCTCAGATCTTGGATATCCATCATCTTGAACATGATGTGATGGTACAGGATATACACTAAAAGAGAGAGAAGTTTGGGGTGTGCAGGAGCATCCTGAATGCTTAAACTGGCTCACATGTGACTTCTGAGGGGCTGTATTAGGTTAGAAGCTGCTACATGTAAATCTCCTTCATATTAATTGAGATAATTATTATAAACTTAGAATCATCAAGGCTGGAGGAGACCTCTAAGATCATCAAGTCCAACCATTAACCTGTCACTGCTGGAACCCCTAAACTCTAAACCAGATCCTCCAGTGTCACATCCAGACACCTCTTGAACACCTCCAGGGATGGTGACTCCATCACCTCCCTGGGCAATATTCCAGTGCCTGAACACCCTCACAGGGAAAACATCTCTCCTAACATCTAATCTGACTCTCATCCCTGGTTTATCTCCCTTCTCTAAGAGAGATTAGGTCCCTGTAGCAATAGGCTTTAAATAGAGAACATGAGATGATGTCAGACTGGCTTGGGTGGGATATGACATGTGGAAAGATTTCTGCCTTCATCTTTGAGTTTTCATTTTTAGGCTACATACATGACTATAAATACATAATAGAGATGAGAAACCCCAAAATAACACCAAGTCCCAACAATATTTCATTCCCTGTGCCCAGAGCAGCTGTGGTTACCCCATCCCTGGAGGTGTTCCAGGCCAGGTTGGATGGGGCTTGGAGCCACCTGGTCTGGTGGAAGTTTTATTTAAGGTCCTTGCAGTCCAACCCATTCTGGCATTAGAAGTTCCTATGATATTTTCATTCTGGAAGAGGAAGTGAGAAAATTCTGCTCAGCTCTGACTCTGATCTTAAGCAACATCTCTAGGGAAGTTTCAGCTATAACATCACCAGTCTGAGCCCATAAGATGCAAATTCATGGATTTTGCCTAGTTAGCACAAAAATTCATCCCTTTTCTAAAGCAAATGTGAGTATTATCATTGCAAACTCCTTTGTGCAGGTGCCTGTCCCATTCACACCATTAACACCACAGGGGGAGGATGCACAGAACTGCTGAAAGCTGTAAGAAAAAGGTCAATCAATGCTCATTTATTAAAATATGAGCTGGAAAATCAGTCAGCAATTACCAGTTCTCTCATTTCAAGAAGAATTTGGCCTGTTGGTTGGGAAGAGGTGCTTTGATTACAGTGGGTGAGCCACTCAGACAAGAAAACAGCTAGGATTTGATCACATATTCCCACTTCAAATCTGTGAATTCATAGACTCATAGAATCATAGAAACCATCAAGGCTGGAGGAGGCCTCTAAGATCATCAAGTCCAACCTGTCACTGCTGTAACTCCTAAACCCTAAACCCCAAGGAGGAGCTCAGTCCGTGGGATATCTCCAAACACTGCTGCTTTTTGGTTCAATCCCCATGGTGAGTGTTTCACCTGTCTGCAGGAAATATATCTCCAGCACTTGGCTTGGACACATTTCCAGCCTTTTATCTGGTGCAGCCAGGAATAACCCTACTGTGTGCTGGGATGGTCTCCTTAGGCCTTCAGCCACACTGGGGTTCTTGTTGTAACAAAATTATGGTACTCTGCCCTTTCCCCTT